>NW_020837973.1:19651249-19784991 GCF_003676395.1 Aethalodelphis obliquidens | reverse complement strand
GAATGCACTGTGACTTATCTAGTAATGTGCATGGAATTATCTGGGATGTTAATTATATAGTCAGATTTCCAGACACCTCTGTTTAATATTTCAATTCATTAAATCTCAGATAATGGACATGAATTTACAATTTTAGCGGTCTCCTAGGAGGGATTCAGATACAGGTGGTCATGCACCTTACTTTGAGAGATACTGTTAGTGATTTTCTCCTGACATTCAGTGTTTAATTAATGCTTTATGAAGTAATGGAGATTTTAACCACCTGCAATTGTTCATCATGGGCATGTTTAATAGTCTGGAAATAACATGTTGTGATCTATAATATTCTTTGAATCCATTAGTTTCTTTTACTTTTTTTTGTCATTAATTTACTAGGCTCATTATGCTTACATTTTTTACCACTCTGAGTAATAAGATTTGTTAAATGTGGACTCTAAGTATCATTCTCTGTAGATATTCTTTTAGCTGTTTTATTTATTTGGTGTTAAGACTGTCAGTGAATCAGTTGAATAATAATACCAAAAGTTTCTAGCAATTTGCTTATGAGAACATGTACATGTTTTAAAAAATACATATGCATGAAATTGTCTACTCAATTCAAAATAAACAGAAACAAACTACAATGAAAATATATATTAATTTTTAAAAATATAAGTATATTTATAATAAGTATGCAAATGTAATAATTTTTTATTTGGCAAAATTTCTAAACCTTGAAGTTTTTGTGGTGTTTGGATAGATACAGTGAATGTGCCACATATATATAATAGTGATAATCCCATTTTAAGTAGAATTATCATTTATAATATTGGATGCTATAAAACAATTGAAAAATGCCTTCAAATTTTGAGCAAAAAATATTTGTCAAGTATGGAAACAATATGTATTTCCTTATACCTGTGCTTGCAGACAGATAACACTTCTGCACATTTTTTACAAAGAAATTAATCAAGAATGAATTCCAGAATAAGAAAACCAATAGAAAATGTGTGATACAAGAAGTAGTGGCTTATATGAATTGTAAAATGTAATAAAATGTCAAAAACATTAATATAGATGAAGAGGCACATTTTCTATTTAATTTATTTTTAAAATGTCAGTATTTTATGTCAGTAAGTTACAAACCACTGTAAACTTTTTTTTGCATTAAATAACATGGTATCAAAGTACTCTATAATTTAAATTACAGATTTTCTAACTTTTCATTCATTCTTTCTTTATTTATTTTAAAGTGGAGGACTGTTCTGTTTAATATCTAAATAACTTCTCCTCAGTTCTGAATTCCATTACTTCCCAAGTTCTAAGGAAACTTACACTGTTGATTGTCCTTTTCCAGATATAACTTCAAAACTACCCTCTCTACCTGATCTTCCATATCTGTATTTCAATACATTATATCCTATCCAATATTAAAGATTAAGTAACTTTATATCAGATAAAATTTAACTCCTTTGTTGCAACTTTTTCCTATAGCTAATACTGAAATCCTCCTTTCATCAGAAAAACTACAGAAACTAGCTCTACTCCCTATCCTCTTTTAAAGTCTTCAATTTGGTTTAATTTGGCCTATGATATTACCTCTCAGGTTAAACTCTTTTTTATAAAGCAGCTTTTATCTTTAAACACATATAAGCAAATCCAAAGAATTAGCATGCGTATTTCTTTATTGTTTCCACCATCTGTTCATAGATATAGATATAGTTATAGATATAGACATAGACATAGAAATAAATATATTTGAATTTGCTTTCACACCTGTGGCAATAAGTTAAAAGTACTGCCCTGGTATTTCAAATGAATACAATATAAAATTCAATAATATGTTTTAAAGATAATTAGAACATCATCGTTTTCCAGTAGATGAATTAAAGTAGATTAGATTTATTTAAATAATTTATATGCTTTTGTACATCTGTTATTTTGTGTATTTAAATATATTTGAGTATAAATTTATTTTACATTTTGGCTATATTAATATATTAATATTTTTAGGCAATCATAGGAAGTTATACATTCTTCATTTCTAAAATACTGTAACTTATGGGACTTCCCTGATGGTCCAGTGGTTAAGAATCCATCTTCCAATGCAGGAGACATGGGTTTGGTCCCTGGTCGGGGAACTAAGATCCCACATGCCACAGGGCAACTAAGCCTGCGTGCCACAACTACTGAGCCTGCGAGCTCTGTAGCCCGCGCGCCGCAACGAAGAGCCTGTGTACCGCAACGAAAGACCCTGCATGCTGCAATGAAGATCCCATGTGCCACAACTTAAGACCCGGCGCAGCCAAATAAATAAATATTTTTAAAATGTCAATTTATGACTTAAAAATAATAACTACAGTGGATAAACTTGGCAAACACTTGAACAAGTGAGTAATGTTGGTTAACATCATCAATATATCATGCATATGTCGGGTACCCCTCCCAGACAAATGTGAACAGAGCACATAACCTGTTTTATTCTTTCCAAGAAAACTTGTAACTTCAGTCTAATAATATGAAAAGAGAAAGAAAATCCTAGATTATGACTTCTATACCTGGTCCACATTCCTCAACATTATAAAGATCATGGAAAATAGGAAAGGGGAAAACGTCACACATCGGGGGAGCTTGGGGGGACCTGACAACTAAATACAATGTGGTATCTTGGATGCGATCCTGGAAAAGAAAGAAGACATTAATGGAAAAATAGGTGAAATCCAAATAAAATCTGGAGCTTAGTTAATAGTGATATAACAACATCAATTTCTTAACTTGATAAATATACCATGGTAACGTATGGTGTTAATCATGTGGGAAACTTGATGACGGGTATTCAAAAAATCTCTGTATAACATTTTAACTTTTCTCATTCCAAAATAAAAAGTTTAATTGAAAAGGCTTACATATACTTGTATGTATGTATATATGTATGTATTTACTATTGGCCTCAGGTACATTTGTTGAATGTACACATTATCATCATTTATATCTGTTTCCTTCACAAAAGAATGATCTGTATTAATAGCTTTTTACTTTTGTAGATGCTTGTATCAATTACCGACAATGACAGTTTTATTTCTTGTTTCTTCAGTAGATGGATTACAAAAGTGTCTCTGACTTCTGAGCCCACTTTGCGTCTATATCTTTAACAATGTTACTTTGCAGCTTCTCTTATGATGAGATTGAGTTTATTTCCTCATTCCAAATTTCTGCACTAGCCTTATGATTTGCTTTTGCCAATAGCATGTAGTAGAAATACTGTTGTACCACTTCCAAATGTAAGCCTCAAAAAGCCTGGCATGCTTCTTCTCACTCTCTTGGAAACCTGCTGCTGCCATGGTGAAAGGTTTTGGCTAATGCGCTGGATCCTGAGAAATACATTGTCTGATCATACCACTTAACCCCGCAGCCAGCCAGCCAAGTGCCAGATACGTATCAGAGGTCTTCCTAGAACACCCAGTCTCCAGCCAGACATATATAGCTAACCACTGAAATATAATGAGTCCAACTGAGATCAGCCAAACAGTACTTGCTCAAGTGATCTATGGACTCATAAAAATTAATAAACGGCTCTTGTTTATTTCTACTATGGAATAAGTAACAGAAACAGCTTATCATACATATATAGTTTTTCTTTATATTTTATCAAATTTTTTGGCATATTATTTTAAGTAATTAAAGGAATTCATTTCTATGCTAGTCTGACAAGTAATTTTATGTATACAGTGTTTTAGATTCATCACCTTTTATCTCTTGAAAAAATCAAATAGTTTTCTCTATTAATTTATTAATATATTGCTTTATATTTACAGATATTTTGATAATAAGTCATCTTTACATCCTTTATATATATATAGCAGAGTTCATTTTGTCCATTTAAAAAATAAATTGTGGTTTCAATTGTATAATGCTGTATCTAGAATTTGGTTTTCATTGTAATTTATAAATGAAATAGGTCTACATATATCCTTTTTGCATTGTCTTTTAGAATTTAAAAAGTCAATAGTATACTAAATATGAAATGAAGAGCTGGACATGGTCTTTCTTTTTTTTAAACAACTCTAAGAAGTTAACAGCTTCTTGGCATCTAGGTAGCAGTTAACTACAATAACATCTTGCAAATAGCCTTGTATTAGGAAAACTTTTCTTTTTATTTTGAGTTCTTTTCCATGAAAAACTTTTCATGTTTTTCTCTATTTTTGTATTTTATCTATTTTACTGATTTCTGCTCTTTATTTCTCCTGATTTTTTCTTATTGACACAACATCTTTTTCAGTTGTCATTGTGTAACTGATTCTAATACTTATTTGGCCAAGAACCAAATAGGAAATTACACTTGAAGAGTAAGAACAGGTGGAAGGATATACTCTACCAGGTGCCAAGGATTAATGAATATAAGGTATTCATTCCACTTCCAGAATAGCAACCTAAAGAGTGTAAGTACAGAAGTGCACCTCTTCCCCAGCAAAACAACTACACCTGAAAATTATTTTTAAAATAACAATTTAAAGTCTGAAAATTTTCCTAAAGGTATACTATAAGTTAAGAAACATGCATTTAAGAAAGTCTACCAAATCTTATGAAAAAGACAGTGAGAGTCTTTAGCACTTGAGTTACGACAATCCTCCTTGTTCCACCTGCTCCCCTATGTGACGCCTATGTGACGGAAGTGCAACTTGAACAAATACATCCAGACAATTGGGCTCCCTCTTACTTCAGCTCCTAGTCAAGGAATATAGTATCTCACCAGGAAAGGTAGGCCACAAGCATTTCTCATTTCCCCGTTCGGGGTCACAGAATATAACCTGGAAGCTATGGCTATGAGATCAGGGTCTCCCTTCTTCCACCCATCTCCCACTCATAGGATAGAGTCTCTACTCCAGGCACACCCAAGGATATTGGAACCCTGATTACTCTTATCCAGCTTGCTCAAGTGGTAGAGATTCCATACCAGGAAGGTCAGATTGAGAAAACTAGATGTTACCATTCCAGCCTAGCCCCTACTCTTAAAGAAGGAGGTCATTTTAAGAGAAAAGAAAATAAGCCATATTCCCATTTCGAGATCAGGAACAGTGTGTCTCAGTGATTTTCAAACACAGAAGGCAGAAAGTTCATAAGGACAGGGAACTCCAAAGCTCTCCCTGAAGGAACTCACTTTAGTTGAAACAAAATGTGGGGAAGTTCAAGCTTAAGGGTGCTTTCAAATACAGTGAAGATTATGAATGGGAAACAATTAAGAGGAAGCTGGTAGATTCTTTTCAAGAACCATGAAACGTGACAGCTATAAAGGACCATAATGGAGTCAGAACAAACAACATTAAATTCTTCAAAAAGTACCCCAGCAAAGAAGCTCACATTTGATTGTGTATAATCATGGAACCATTTATGTATGTTCACCTCCAAGGATTCCGAGGTATTTTAGTTTTACCTTCAAGTATCCCAATAGTCCTAGCCACTACTGCCACCCACAGGACCTCCAGAGTCTTAGCTACTGAAGACTTCTGCAGTCTGTGCCAATGTTTCCCACAGCTGATGGAGTTAAAAGATTAGAAATGACAAAATTCCCCATTAACAGTAAAGTACATACATACAATCTTTTGCATTAATCTACCAATCATATATTGAATGTAAAAGATCCAAACATCAAGTGATATACATGGTTTGGTTCCATGTGTTTAAAATTAACAAATAAGTGTTTGATGTTTGGATGAGGAAGGGGAGACATGTCTAGAGATGGTAAAGGGAAGTTTTAAGATTGGTAGTGATGCTCCATCTCTTAGCTTTGGTAATTACATTGGTATGTTCATTTTTGAACCATTTAGTAAGCTATATTTATGATTTTTGCTTTTTTTTTTTTGCAGTACGCGGGCCTCTCACTGTTGTGGCCTCTCCCGTTGCGGAGCACAGGCTCCGGACGCGCAGGCCCAGCGGCCATGGCTCACGGGCCCAGCCACTCCGCGGCATGTGGGATCTTCACGGACCGGGGCACGAACCCGTGTCCCCTGCATCGGCAGGTGGACTCTCAACCACTGCGCCACCAGGGAAGCCCCCATATTTCTTTATGTGTTATAATGCAGTAAATACTGTTTTACCCTAAAAAACCTAAAAAGCTAAAAAACTCCTTCCAAGTGATGCAAAATAAAATTCAAAGACCTAAACTGGGCAAGCAAAATAATATATGGTTGGCTCCCCATCTCTCTAAAGTAATCTCTTTCACACTTTGTTTCAGCAAGACTGAACTTCTTGTTCCTCACACATAAGGAGAACACTTAATTTGTGGTCCACAAGGGAGTATTTGAGTTTTTGAAAATGAAATGGGAATCTATTAGTACTTATACTGAGACAACAGGAATGAACTATGACTCCCAGGGAAAACTGGAATGAATGGTGACTGCACTTGTACACATCAGCTTGCTTCTGCTTTAGAGGCTATGATGTCTCTTCTTCTAGGTCTTCTGGCTCAATTCCCATTGTACTTCAGCTTACTGTTTGTTATGGGTTTAATTGTGCCTCACCTCAAAAGGCCTCACCTCAAAAGGTACCTCAGAATGTGACCTTATTTGGAAATAGGGTCATTGCAGATGTAAGTAGTTAAGTTCAGATTCGGTCAGTCTGGAGTAGGGTGGGTATTTTACCATATATGACAGGTGTGCTTTTAAGAAAACAATGTGAAGACACAGGAGAATGCTATGTGAAAAGACAGGGACACATAGAGAACACGATGTGGTTACCGACACAGAGACTGGAGTGATGCAGCTTCAAGCCTAGGATTGATGGCACCGCTAGTACCTAGAAGGAGGCAAGGGAGGATTCTACCTAGAGTCTCAGAAGGAAAATAGCCTTTCTGACACCTTGATTTTAGACTTCTGGCTTCCAGAACTGTGAGACAATAATTTCTGTCATTTTAAACCATCTAGTTATGGTACTTTGTTATGGCAGTCCTGAGAAACTCATACACTGTTTATAGGTCATTTCAGCAGAGAGGTCTCCCTTGGCCAAACCAACAAAAATAGATACTCCACACCTTGCCCTATCACTTGAAATCATCTTAAACACTATAAAAATGTTTTCTCATCTATTACTAACTGATTGTAGATTATCTATTTATTTTATTTTTCAACTCAACATCAAAAAGACAAACAACCTGATTAAAAATGGGTAGAGGAAATGAATAAACATTTTCTCAAAGAAGACATACAGGTGGCCATCAGACACATGAAAAGATGCTCAACGTCACTAATCATCGAGGAATGCAAATCAAAATCACTGAGATACCACCTTGCACCTGTCAGATGGCTGCCACGCAAAAGACAACAAATAACAAGTTGGTGAGGATATGGAGAAAAGGGAACCCTTGTGTGCTGTTGGTGGGATTGTAAATTGGTACAGCTGCTATGGAAAACAGTATGAAGGTCCCTCAAAAAATTGAAAATAGAGCTATCATATGATCTAGCAATTTGACATCTAGTTATTTACCTGGAAAAAACAAAAACACTAATTTGAAAAAATATATGCACACCAATGTTCATTGCAGTATTATTTATAATACACAAGGTAGGGAAACAACCTGTGTCCATTGATAGATGAATGGCTAATGACCAAGTGATTACACACACACACACACACACACACACACAATGAAATGTTACTCAGCCATAAAAAATAAAATCTTGCCATTTGTGACTACATGGGTGGATCCAGAGGGTATTTTGTTAAGTGAAATATGCCAGGCAGAGAAAGACAAATACCATATGATCTCACTTATATGTGCAATCCTAAAAGAACAAAACAAATAAACAAAACAAAATGAAAACAGACTCACAGATACAGAGAACAGATGGGTGGTAGGCAGAGGGGAGGGCCGTGAGTGGAATTTTGCCTATAGGCAAAACAGGTGAGGGGAATTAAGAGGTAAAAACTTCCAGTTAAATAATAAGTAAGTCACAGGAATGTAATATACAGCATAAGGAATATGGTCAATAATATTGTAATAACATTTTATGAGGACAAATGGTTACTAGACTTATATTGCTGACCATTTCATAATGTACTCATAATGTACTGCACTATGCAGTACACCTGAAACTAAGCATAATATAGTACATCAACTATTCAGTGTATTTCAGTAAAACAAATAAAACTACAAATTTCCCTCTGAGTGCTAATTTAGCCGAATCTCTACAATTTTGATATGTTGTATTTTTATGATTCAATTTGAAATATTTTCTAACCTCCAGTTTGATTTAGTCTTTGAAACACACATAATTTAGCAGTGTGTTATTTAATTTCTGGATTTTTTTTTTTTTTTTTACTTCTATGGCGTTGTTCTTACGCCTAAGGCAAATCTGTTTGCAAGGTTTGTCTATAATATGGTGTTAAGGAGGTATGTCTACTCTGGCACTACTCTAATCCAGCACTGCTCATCTTCTAGTACTTCTGTTCAGTGTTCAACTCCCTGGTAGTTTTTGGATAGTCTAGTCTTGTGCCTGTTCAGTATGGTTATTAGCTGTAGAGTTGTAGAAGACTTCCACATGGACTTCTAGAACACCTTCTATGCATAGCTCCTCACTTCCAGTGCTGCACTCCATGGATTCTAACTGCTTCACTTGGCATATTTCTTTGCTAATTAGTCCACTAGGTCCACCATGCTCTCATTGGAATCACCTTGCTACATCATGCCTGGGAAAGTGTCCATGAGAACAAGGGCAAACCTGGGGCTCACCTTGTGATTTTCCTTCTCAAAGGGACTACAGTTAGATTACTGATATATGATTCCTGAGAAGTGTTTTCAAATACAATTTGCCTAATTTTGCATGTTACTTTCACATGAGGGCTATTCAGGTACCAGTTACTACATCATATAAGAGAAATTAAAAATAAATTCTACATATTGAACTGTATGGATTAACTAAAACCCAATGGAAAAGTAAAAGTTATACTAATAAATACTTAATGACTAAAAAAACAAAAGTCGAAGTAAATGATTTATGTAACCAATTAAAGAATTTTTAAAAATACAATTATATAAACCCAAGGGGAAAAAAAAGCATAATGAATGTAAAATTAAAAATAATAAATTAATAAATTAGAAATTGGAATATATAAGGTAGAAAAAAATCCAAATTATATTTTGTAAGATTAAAAATTTTAAGTAATTCAATAAAAATGCATAAATACTCCAAATATGTAATAATAAGTTAATGGCTAACATAAAAAGAAAATCAAAAGAATTATAATGGACAACTTTGATAATGCTACGGAAATAAAGTAATGACCTCAATCAAATGTGTTATTTTCTAAACATATATTCTTCACCACAGCTTTCCCCAGAAGATAGAAATAAAATAAAATCAGATGTATTTGTATAGAAGAAATAGATAATTAAATAAAATCTCTTATCTCCTTACGAAACAGAACTATCCCCTAATATTTTCATTGAGAATTACTATATAAATGTCAAGGAATTTCTGTTTTGCCAATCAGGATGGGTATTAAAAATGAGTAGATTTGTCATAAAATCGTGTAAACACTTTTTTTCATTGACAGTGGAAATGGCATAGTACAGTCAGCCCTCCATATCCTCAGATGTGAAACCTGCAAATATAGAGGACTTACTGTACATTTACTGAAAAAATTCCAAGTATAAGTGGACCGACACAGTTCAAACCCCTTGTCGTTCAAGAGTCAACGGTATATTTATCTATCTACCTATTTAGCTATTTTATTTATGTATATCTGGGGCCTAGAGCACTCTCTGGATAGGTTGAATGAATTAATAAATTATTGGTATTTTTACAAAAATTAAACAATTTATTACGTTGTTATTACTTTGAGTATTTGAGAAAAAATGTACAACAAAATAACTTCTACTTTACTTAACCTTCAACAAAATGTAAGAGATTAGAATAAAAAAATTACCAGTTGACCACATTACTAGATTATTTTTAAACCTTAACTCTTTTTAAAAATATTCATTTGTTTATTTATTTTATTTTCATTTATTTTTTTGGCTGTGTTGGGTCTTGGTTGCAGCACGTGGGGTCTTCATTGAGGCATGCTGGATCTTTCGTTGTGGCACGTGAGGTTCTCTCTAGTTATGTCGTGCAGGTTTTCTCTCTGTAATTGTGGCGCACAGGCTCCAGAGCACATGGGCTCTGTAGTTTGTGGCATGCAGGCTCCCTTGTTGAGGTGTGTGAGCTCAGCGGTTGTGGCACGTGGGTTTAGTTGCCCCACGACATGTGGGATCTTAGTTCCCTGACCAATGATCAAACCCACATCCCCTGCATTGGAAGGCAGATTCTTTACCACTGGACCACCAGGCAGTCCCCTAGATGTTTTAACCACTGTTAATTTTTGTCTCCTCTCTCTGTCTCTGCTTCTCTCTTTTCCTCCTGAGTAGTTTGACTACAGGCTCATCAACATGTTTTTATTTTTTCAAAGATAAATAGCTTTATTTTTCTATTGTTTTTCTGTTTTCTATTTTATTAATTTCTAGTCTTATCTTCATCTTTTCTTGCTTACTTTATATCCCATTTGCTCCTGTTTTTTAGTTACTTCATGGGGAATGGGTTCATTAATTTGAGATATTTTACTATTCAAAATAGACTTTTTGTACCCTAAATTTTATTCTAAGTACTGACTTAGCTGTTTCCTATAAATTTTTATATGTTGTATTATTTTCATTTTCACTCAGTTTAAAATATTTTCCAATTTTCTTTTTGATTTCTCCTTTGACCATCAGTTATTTTGATGTGCCTTATGTAGATTCCAAATATTTGGAATATTTTTCAGACATTTTTCTGTTACTGATTTCTAATTTAACTCTACTATGATCTGAGAACATGCATTTTTTAAGATTTATTTTAGGGCCCAGAATAAGGCCTAATTTAGTAAAAATTTGGCAGTTTCTTGCAAAGCTTAACACAATCTTACCAAAAGATCCAGCAGCTACACTACTATTTATTCATCCAACTAACTTAAAACTTATGTCTGAAAACATCTACACACCAATGTTTATAGTAGGTTTAGGTATAATTGTCAAAAACTGGAAGCAAAAAGATGTCCTTCAATAGATGGGTGCATAAAAAAAGCTATGATATATCCATACAATGAAATACTATTGAACAGTAAAAAACAATGAGCTATCAAACTACTTAAATGTATATTGATAAGTGAAGCAAGCTAGTTTGAAAAAACTGACATACTCTATGATTCTACTTATGACATTCTAGAAGGAGAAAATTATAGAGACAATGAAATGGTCCGTGATAGGCAGGGTATCAAGAGGGAAAAAATTTAAATAAATGAAGCAGAAGGGAATTTTTTGGGGGTGGTAAAACTATTCTCAATGATATTTTAATTGCATTTATGAGACATTATGCATTTTGCCAAAATCCACAGAACTTTACAAAGAGTGAGCTACAACAATGAAAAAATTTAGGATTGCTGGGGATCACAAAACATTGGAGCAGTGACAAAAGAATAGAAAAACAAGAGAGAATCAATGAAAACAAAAGTTGGTTCTTTAAAAGGATCAACAAAATTGACAAATCTTTAGATAAACTGAAAAAGAAAAAAAGAGAAGACTCAATGTACTAAATCAGAAATGAAAATGGGATATACTACAGACAATTATAGAAATAAAAACAATTATAATACTCTGACAAAGTGTACAAAAACAAATTAGATAACCTTGGTGAAATGGAAAAAATTCCTAGAAACACAAAAATTACAAGTGCTGATCAAGAATAAATAAAAAAGTCTGAGCAGAGCTATAAGAATACAAATTTTGAATTAGCAATTAGTACAGCTCAACAAAGAAAAGCCCAGAAGGAATGGTTTCAATGGTGAACTCTACCAACCATTTAAAGAAGAATAATTGACACGATTTATACTTGAACTTCTCCGAAAAAATAGAAGAGCACTTCTTAACTCATTCCCTGAGGCTAGCACTTCCCTGACACCAAAACCAGATAAACAATAAAATTACAGAAAAATATACTTTAGGAATATAGATACAAAAATACTCAACAAGTATGGCACACTGAATCCAGAAGCATTTTAAGAAGATTATACATCATGACCTAGTGAAATTTATCCTAGGAATTGAAGAAAGTTTCAATAAAAATTAATCAATATGTTATACTACATTAATAGATTAAAGAAAAAAAACCTATTATCTCAATTCAGAGGAAATATCTGACAAAATGCAATACCATTTCATAAAGAAAACACTCAGCAAAATAGGAATTGAAGTCAACTTCCTCAACAGGATAAAGTGCATTCGTGAAAAGCTCACAGTTAATATCATACCAATGGTGAAAGGCTGTAAGGTTTAACTATCCAAACTCATAAAAAAAATCAGCAAAGTGTCAGGATACGAGATCACCACATATACAAAAAAAAAAAATTTGTACATATATATATATATACACACACTAAGAATAAATAATCTGAAATTGAAATTAAAAAAATAATTCCATTTACAATAGCATCAAAAATATAAACTATTTAGAAGTAAATTTAACCAAGTAGGTGCAAGGATTGTACAATGAAAACAATATAACATTGCTGAAAGAAATTAAATAAGAGATAACTAATAGGAAAGTCATTCTATATTCAAGGATTTGAAGACTTAATTGTGTTAAGATGGCAACACTACTCAAACATCAGATTCAAGGCAACTGCTATCAAAATCCCAACTGCTCTTTTTGCTGGAATAGAAAAGCTCATCCTAATATTTATATGGAATTGTAAGGGATCAAAAACAGACAAAGCAATCTCAAAAAAGCACAAATTGAGAACTAAAATTTTCTGATTTCAAAGCTCACTGCAAAAATATAGCAATTGAAACAATGTGTTACTAGTGTAAGAACAGGCATTTAGATCAACTGAACAGAATGAAGAGTCTAGAAATAAAACCATACATCTTTGGTCAATTGATTTTTGACAATTGTGCAACACCATTGAACAACTAAAGAATATTCTCTAAACAAATGGTACTGGGATAACTGGATATCCACATTAAAAAAAAAAAAATGAAGGTGGACCCCTATGTCATATTATATACAAAAGCCTACATGTAACAGCTAAAGTTATAAAATTCTCAGCAGTAATGATAAGAAGGATACCTAATCATCTTAGATTTGGCAATTGAATCTTAGATATGACACCAAAAGCAAAAGCACAGAAGATAAAAAATAAATTAATTGAAGTTCATCAAAATTAAATATCTTGTTCATTAAAGGACCCTATCAAGAAAGTGAAAAGACAACTTACAGAATGAGAAAAATTACTTACAAATCATTAATCTTCTGAGGTTTAGTATCCGGAATATATTTTAAAAACTCTTACTAAAGGAAAAAAAGACAATCCAATTTAAAAATGGGCAAAGAATTTGCATAGATATTTCTGTGTAGAAAATACACAAATGGCCAACGAGCACATGAAAAGATGCTCAACGCCGTTAGTTATTAAGTAAATGCAAAACAACAATGAGGTTCCATTTCTCACCTACTAAATGACTATAATTTTAAAACTTGAAATAATAACTGCTGATGAGGATATATAGAGATTGGAAACCTCTTATGTTATTAATGGGAATGTGAAATGGTCTAGCTGCTATGGAAAATAGTTCGGTAATTCCTCACAAAACTTTCACTCTAAACATAAGGTTAACTTATGGTCCAGGAATTCCACTTCTGTATATCCATGCCAAAGAATTAAAAACAGTTATTCAAAATATAATTTGTACTCAATTGTTTATAGCAACACTTTTTACAATGGCCAAAAGGTGGAAATAACCTAAATGTTCATCAACAGATGAATGGGAAGACAAAAGATGATTTATCCTTACAATGGAATACTATTCAACCATTAAAAGAATTATGTATTGATACATGCTATAATATGGATGACTTGCTAAAAACATTTTATTAAGTAAAAGAAGCGAGACACAAAAGTCATATCTTCTATGATTCCACTCATATGAAATAGCCAAAATAAATAAATCCATAGAGATGGAAAACAGATTGGTTGGTAGCCATGGGGCTGAGGGGTGGTAAGTACCTACTGACAAATGAGTATAGACTTTACCTTTTTTATATAATATTTTAAAAAATTTATTTATTTTTGGCTGCGTTGGGTCTTCGTTGCTGCAAGTGAGCTTTCTCTAGTTGCAGGGGGTGGGGGCTATTCTTGGTTGCGGTGTGTGTGGTTCTCATTGCGGTTGCTTCTCTTGGTGTGGAACATGGGCTCTAGGCATGTGGGTTTCAGTAGTTGTGGCATATGGGCTCAGTAGTTGTGGCTCACAGGCTCTAGAGTGCAGGCTCAGTAGTTGTGGTGCATGGGCTTAGTTGCTCTGCGGCATGTGGGGTCTTCCCAGACCAGGGCTAGAACCCGTGTCCCCTGCATTGGCAGGCACATTCTTAATCAATGTGCCACCAGGGAAGTCCCTTGACTTTACTTTTAAGACAATAAAAATTTTCTGGAATTAGAAAATGGTATTGGTTGCACAATATTGTGAATGCCTTAGATGCTGTTAAATTATACACTTTAAGTGGATAATTTTATATTTTGTGAATTTTACCTTAACAAAAAAATTTAAAAATAATGTATAAAATAAAAAATACTATAAAAATCAAACAATAAACTGCTGAGGCAGTGTTCATAGAAACAGCTTACTTATCAACTAAACCGAGTTATTTAATGCTCAAAATAGATGGCTTAACTACACTGTTAAGTATATATGAAATGGGTACTGAATATAAAAAGCCATGGAACTTAATCACATTAAATAGCTAATAAGACAATTTGAAGACTTTGTTAGCTGAAGACTAAATTAGTTTTATGACATTTAAAATATTATTTCAAAAATTTTCTTCTTTATAACACTAACTTTTTATTAGTAGAATATAAATATTATCTTTTAAAACATGATTCTGTAAGGAATATGAATGTGTGTTGATACTACTGAATATTAAATTTTCTCTTATTTATCAAACTTCACATTTGAACCCTCTAGTAACTAGCCAATCTCCTTTCTAAAAAGTTGAAAAAATAAATTATACCTAAATGACAAAATGGCATTATTCTAAAAATCCTTATTGATTATTCTGCATATACAAATGTAAGTAGCTTTGAAGAGCCACATTTTGTAAAGTGAATCTGGGCTATCTATCTCTTCCTTTCATTTTCTTGAATAGACTATTTTGATACATTATAGAGTTAAAACATAATTTTCCAAAAAAAAGATGGTAATGTAAATAATTTATTTTGGTAGCAATATAAATTGTGTTCAGTGAAATTAATTTTATTATTTGTCTTTGGATATAGGTCAGTTTTGCCTGTTTTTCTTCTATTTGTAAATTTATTTCAGCGTTCTTTTTCTGGCTGTAAATGTGTACACATTGGGTCCTCTTTTGAACAAGGACCTGACATATTTCTCATTCTCTCATTAATTAATGAGTTAAATAAAATATTTGGCATGTGTTCATTTTATATTTGCATTTAATTTTCTTGAAAATTATACTTTAACAATAATATTTTATGCTTTATATATTATAAACATGGTACCAATCTTTACATATGTATACACTTATTACTTTTCCCCAGAGTATTTTCAAGATTTATTCATAATGCTACATGTAATTTTATCTTAGTCTCTGTAGTTGCTCTATTGAATGAATATAACACCGTATGTTTTTTCCAACGCTCTTTCAATGATTATTTTTTGCTTTTTACGTTTTATTATAGTAAATATTTTTCATGAGTCTGTGGAGGCATGAGATCATCTTTAGGGCTTCTCTGTAGGAATTACTAGCTTATATGAATGTGAAACATCAAATTTAGTAGATAAATGCCCCTTCAAAGATGAAGTATCAACAAAGTGTATTGTTCATATTACTGTATCTTTATATTCCTCTAAGACTTAGTATTGTCAGACTATTTAAATTTTTGCCTTTCCATTGGGTGTGAAATCATGTCTAAATGTCCTAATTCTTGTTTATCTGACTGTTGCTATGCTTAGCTTCTTTTAAAACATTTATGACCTTAAATGTTTTCACTTGTGAGAACTGCCTATTTTAATGAAGACTTACATATTTCCTTATAGATTTCTTAAATTTATTTACGTGTTCTGAGTATTAATTTTTTGTTAAAATATCTTAATCCGGGTTTGTAAAATTTTCTGCACTAACTTTTTTTAAAAATGCAAAATTTTGAAAATTTTACTATTGTGAATTCTTTTTTTTATGTACATGCTTTGGTATCTTATGAAATTCTTACTAGCCGTGAAGTGAAAGTGATACTATTCTAATTTTTATAAGTTTTGTTTTTCGTTTTTTAAATTTCACTCTTTGACTTGTTTCTAATTCTCTTTTTAAGGCAGTATTTTACTTTAATTTCTTGACTTCATCAAATATAGGTCGACCTATATCTCTATCTTCTTAAGGTATAATTGGTCAATTATCTATTTTACCACCTTTTTACCTTTTAGTTCTATTGTTTTATTCCTGTACTATATTAACAGCAATCCCATTATTCTTACATTACAGATCTTGGAGTAATATCAGGATTTTCATAAAATTATTCTAGTTAATAGCGATATGTTAGTTACTAATGTCATTTTTTGTTTTAATTCCCCACTCTTATTTTTAAAATAAGCACAAAAACTATCTATCTCATAGGGATACCCCGAGGCTTAAATAAAATGATGTGGGTAAACCCCCTTAGTACAGTGCTGTGCTGTACATGTGAATGATAGTAGCTACCCTTTACGGAATATTAAGACGATAAATACTTTATAGAGAAAGGTGGAGATCCCTGGTTAAAAGTGGAAGCAATAGTGTATCTGTTTCTAGTGGTCTGAGCTTTCATTCCCAGTGTTCTTGTGAGAATACCTCATTTTATAAACTCTGGAGAGTAAAGGTGGAGCATATTTGGGTATTTGATTTGTCAAATTATCTTCTTGAATACATCAAGTATTTTAATCTTTTGAGTGTCCATTTTGATGCCATTAAATCTATTGTTGAATGGGTCATCTCTATCATTTTTTCCCAAATACATTATTTCCTAGGGTTGCTATAACAAATTATCACAGACTTCGCTTAAAACAACAGAGATTTATTCTATCACAGTTCAGGGGACCATCAGTCTGAAGTCAAGGCACTGTCAATGTTGGTTTCTTCTGGAATGTGTGAGGGAGAAACCGTCCCTCCCCTAGCTTCTGGTGGTTGCTGGCAATCTTTGGTGTTCCTTGTCTTGTGGCAGCATCACTCCAATCTCTGTCTCCTCTTCACATTGCTTTCCTCTCTGTGTCTCTGTCTCCTCTGTATCTGTGTGCTTCTCTGTGTGTCATGTCTTCTTTTAAAAGGACATTAGTCATTGGCTTTAGAGCCTGTCCAAATACAGTGGGAACTCAACTTACTTACATCTGCAAATATTCTATTTCCAAATGAGATCATGTTCCGATTTTCTGGTTGACATTACTTTTAGGGGGACACTATTTAACTCATTATATCAACCTAACATTGATTCTAGTTTAAAGAGCCATTTCCCATGTTTATTCCTTTTAAGGAACACTTAATTCTTTTTACCTTTTACATCTAGAACAATGCAATATTTCCACCTCTGGTATAGCTTATTTTTATCTTTGTAGGCTCTCAGTCATTACCTTTTACCCAAATTTTACTGAAAATGCCAAATACTTATTTTATATAATGTATTTTTTCAATTGAAAAAGTAAGTCATTTTAATCAAACTTAAGAATTCTAAATTTCAATATCATTTTATATATTAATAAGAAAAAATGTGTATTCAGCTGCAATCTGACTGCAAATATGTTAAATAATTTTTAAAGCTTTATAAGAATAAAATATGCTTTTTAAAATGTGCTTTTTTCTAAGTTTATTTAGAGAATTTATTCCCTTGGATTTATTCATTTTTACTTCACTTAAATACAAAGGGTCCATTTTTCTTTTCCTCAGTTTTTACTCCACATCAAAAAAAGAAATGTGAAAACAACTAGTATTAGAAAGTAAAAAGAACTGTTGCAGCTTTCCAACCTTCCTGATTTCTTCTGGATTTATATACTTTAAAATTGTCTTACATTTCTCTATTTTTAAAAATCCTTATATTGAGAAGCAATTAACACATAATATATATATTTTAAAAACCTTCTTTAGAAAAAACAATTAAAATTTGCTTTTAAGAGACAAGTGAAATCACCTACAGCCGAGGATGTTCTTTCAGAGTTAATATTATTAAAAAGGAGAAGAGGAAACAGATGAAAAATTACCTATCTCATTTACGTAAAAGTTTTGTCCCCAGAAAGCCCCAAAGGTTACAAAGTGTCCTATTATTTACAAGGTGCTTTCTTTGAAAATCTCTAAAAATTTTTTTGTGATGCTTATTTAATAGTAAGATGAAAGAGAGAGAATGTGAGAAAGGTGAAAAAAAAGTGGCATCTGTCTTTGAGGAAAGATTAAAGTTTAGAAATTTGAAAATACTACTAATATAATACCTATGACTAAAAGAAGAGAAACTAAAGGAAGTTTGAAGTCACTCATAATAATTTCAGAGGATTTCTCTGAAAACCACACAAATGTAAAGTAAAGAGAAACTGGACTCCCATACATTGCTGGTGGGAATGTAAAATGGTACAGTCCCTCTTGAAAATAGGTGGCATTATTGTAAGCACCCACTTAATATATGACCCAATGATCAATTACTAGATATTTACCCCAAAGAAACAAAATCATATGTCTAAATGAAGACTTGTATATCAATATTTATATCAGATTTATTCAAAATGGCTACAAACTGGAAACAACCCAAATGCCCATTAACTGAAAAATGTATAAAAATATGTAGTTATAACAATTCCAATACTTTGAATAATTCATTAATCTTCTCTTTACAGTTTACATATTGATGAAATTAGAATGGGTTGAACTTTTGAAACTATATGACATAAAGTCTCTTCAGGTACAACTCCAGGAAACTAACCATCTTCATAAATTCCAGTGTCCTGATTCCTAGACAATTTTAAACCTTTATATTTATGAAATTATCCATGTACTATATCATTTTCTGTAATAAGGTTTCTTTTGAAAAGGGTTTTGCGTGTGTGTGTGTGTGTGTGTGTGTGTGTGTGTGTGTGTAAAGTAAATCATCAAAGTTGGTATAGAGGGAACATACATCAATACAATAATGGCCATTTATGACACACCCAGACTAACATCATACTCAACCATGAAAAGCTGAAAGTTTTCCTCCAAAATCAGGAACAAGACAAGGATGCCCACTCTCATCATGTCTATTTAACATAGCATTGGAAGTCCAAGTCACAGAAATCAGACAAGGAAAAAGAAATAAAAAGCATCAAAATTGGAAGGGAAGAAGTAAAACTGTCACTATTTACATATGACATGATACTATACATAGAAAACGCTAAAGTATCCACCAAAAAACTATTAGAACTAATAAATGAATTCAGTAACATTGCAGGATACAAGATTAATATACAGAAATCTGCTGCTCTTCAAAATACTAATAATAAACTATCAGGAAGAGAAAGCAATAAAACATTTCCATTTAAAATCACATCAAAAAGAATAAAATACCTAGGAATAAACTTGACCAAGGAGGTGAAAGATCTATACTCTGAAACTGTAAAACACTGAAGGAAATTGAAGATAATACAAAGAAATGGAAAGATATCCCACGTTTATAGATTGGAAGAATTTATATTGTTAAAACGTCCATACTACCCAAAGCAATCTACAGATTTAATGTAATTCCAATCAAAATACCCATAACCTTTTTCAGAGAACTAGAACAAATAAACTTAAATTTATATGGAACTACAAAGGACCCCAAATTGCCAAAGCAATCTTGAGAAAAAAAGAACAAAGCTAGAGGTATCATGTTCCTTGACTTCAGACTATACTTCAAAGCTTTAGTAATTAAAAGAGCATGGTATTGGCACAAAACAGACACAAATCACTAGAACAGAATAGAGTGCCCAGAAATAAACTGATGCACTTATGGTCAATTAATCTATGACAAAGGAGGCAAGGATATACAATGGAGAACAGTCTCTTCAATAAGTGGT
The DNA here is from genome assembly GCF_003676395.1 of Aethalodelphis obliquidens. Classification (NCBI taxonomy): domain Eukaryota; kingdom Metazoa; phylum Chordata; class Mammalia; order Artiodactyla; family Delphinidae; genus Aethalodelphis; species Aethalodelphis obliquidens. The sequence goes on along the minus strand of NW_020837973.1, from coordinate 19,764,896 downwards.
GCTGGAAAAAACTGGACAGCTATATCTAAAAGAATGAAATTAGGACATTCTGTAACACCAGATACAAAAAATAAATTCAGAATAGATTAAAGATCTAAATGTAATACCTGAAACCATAAAACTCCTAGAAGAGAACATAGATGGAACACTTTTTGACATAAATTGTAGTGAATTCTTTAATATCTGTTTTCTAAGGTGAAGGAAACAAAAGTAAAAATAAACAAATGGGATCTAATTAAACTTAAAAGCTTTTGTGCAGCAAAGGAAACCATCTAGAAAACAAAAAGACAACCTACTGAATGAGAGAAATAATTGCAAATGATATGACTCAAAAGGGGTTAATATCCAAAAAATATACATATGTACGTATGTGTGTGTGTGTGTGTGTGTGTGTGTGTGTGTGTGTGTATATATATATATATATATATAAACAACTCACACAACTCTCTATCTATCTATCTATCTAAACAACCCAATTGAAAAATAGAAGACCCAAATAGACATTTTTCCAAAGAGTATATAAAGATGGCCAAGAGGCACATGAAAACATGCTCAACATTGCTAATCATCAGAGAAATGCAAACTAAAACCACAAAGAGATATTACCTCACACTTGTCAGAAAGGTTATCATCAAAAAGTCTACCAATAACAAATTGGAGATAAGGGAGTGCTAGTACATTGATGGTGGGAATATAAATTTGTGCAGTCACTATGAAAAACAATATGGATTTTCCTCAAGAAACTAAAAATAGGACTACCATATTATCCAGTAGTACCACTCCTGGGACTATACCCGAAGAAAACAAAAACACTAATTCAAAAAGATAAATGCACTCCAATGCAGCATTATTTACAAGAGCCAAGATATAGAAGCAACCTAAATGTCCATCACAGATGACTGGATAAAGAAGATGTGGTATGTATGTACAATGGAATACTACTCAGCCATAAAAATAAAATTCTACCATTTGCAACTATGTGGATGGACCCAGAGGTTATTATGCTTAGTGAAATAAGTCAGACAAAGACAAATACTCTTTGTTATCACTTATATGTGGAATCTAATAAATAACACAAATGAATTAATATAACAAAACAGAAACCGACTCACAGATAAAGAGAACAAATTAGAGGTGACCAGTGGAGAAAGGGAAGGGGGGAGGGGGGAGATAGGGGCATGGGATTAAAAGACACAAACTACTATGTATAAGATAAATAAGCAACAAGGAAATGAATTAAATTAAAAACAAACACACACACAAAAAGTGACAGAAGAAGTAGGAAAGTTAAAAATGTAAGTTACTTCCAGTCTTCTAAACAGTATGATTCACATTTTCCAAAATATTACAGTCAACACATTTTTAGTTATGCTTAGTTATTTCATAATCAATTAAAAAGTGGCTTATATTAAAAACATGGCAATAAAAACAACTTTAAAAAGCATAACCACTAGGAGACTTTGGTATCAGGTAGTAACTACTTTTCTCTACAGAGATTTATAAGGAACTATAAGTGCCCCATCCTCTCTTTCAAAATATAAGGATGGGCTCTATACATGGACCATCAAGGTGCTTTCTACTGAGATTCTACTGAGATGCACACAAAGTTGCAGGATTTGTTAAACACTATTCCCAGATCCCCGTATCATTTCCTATGTTGACATTTCCAGGGACCATAGTATTTGGTATTTGTAGATTTTGCTAGGGGCAACATCCTAAGCACAACATTCCAATGCCTGCGTCTCAACTCTGCCAACCTTACTTTATGTTTATCTAAGTTCTATTCTCCATCAGTGTCATAGATTCTAGACTACCAATTAGCCTGCTTTAAAATTCCCTTTATTTTTCTAAGTGAATTAAATTGGCTTCTAATATTTGAATATAAAAATTCTGACTTCAAATGCCCTCTTCCTAAAAAGCCTATTCATTAGTTCCTGAAAATGTTTAATATAAACAAACACAGCAAGACACTCCTTTATCTTGATACTGCTTCTGTGTTCCTTTATACTGAGACTAAATAAAAAATAATAATCTCACTATTTTCAAAATGTATTATTTCAATCTTTAAAGACTGAAAAAACTAGTGCAACTTGTATAAACCATCCTTAGGGGTCCTTTTTAATGAGCCACACAAGCTAGGCAGACAAGAGATTTCATAATGAAAAGAGCAAAAGCTCTTGTGTCTTCAGTTTTTAAGTTGTTTATTCTTGTTGTTACACAGAAGGTCTCTAAACATATTCTTCTAAAACAAATATTTACTAAATCTGAGAACATGACTAGTCAATTTGACAGTATTCTCTGTGATTAGCTATTCCCTAGTTATGTTTTATTCCTATGGTGAGGTATGAAGAAGGACTAAGGTTCTGCTTTGATAAAATCATTGAGGTTTATAAATAAATCAAACTGAAAGCTAACCATTTAATTAATGTACAAAGTGTACATGTTCTACATCTTTGAAATCACATATCAGATGACAAGAATTTTATAAAATATTTAAATAAACTAAAATCTGAAAAAATAAAACCCTGGTTATTGCTAGTTATTCATTATCTCCCATGAATACTCTCAATATAGCAGCCTTTCTATTTATCAAATTATATATATATTTTTTTTTTTGCCACACGCGGGCCTCTCACTGTTGTAGCCTCTCCTGTTGCAGAGCACAGGCTCCGGACGTGCAGGCCCAGCGGCCATGGCTCACGGGCCCAGTCACTCTGCGGCATGTGGGATCTTCCTGGACCGGGGCACGAACCTGTGTCTCCTGCATCGGCAGGTGGACTCTCAACCACTGTGCCACCAGGGAAGCCCTATATTCTTATTTTATATTTTTACTTTTAGAATACTTTAATGGTAACTTACATAGATTAAAAATACGTTTTTGAAAATAATACATTTTAAAATTTAGGTGAACAATTTATGTTAATATTTTAATGAAGAAGAGATCTTTTGTGAGTATCAGGATCTTGGTCCATTTAAACAAATCAACTAATTTAACCATATATTTAGGTATATATGGAAAACATGAAAACTAAATTAAAACTAAAATCATTTAGATCAGTAGAAATCTTTTCTTACAAATACTTGAAGAGTATGTTGTATCCCTCTGTGAAGTAAACAGAGATCAATTTCAGAGAGATAAATGTTTGAGCCAAATCAACTTATCTCTCTGAATGAGAACTCAGACTAAACCAGGGGCATGGCTATATCCTGGGACACCATTGATTAACATTGAGAATATGCTTATAGTATTCCATTTCATAATTATGAATATAAGTTCATTAAACTGCCAGAATAGACAAGATAAATTGAACAATCTACATTGGATTTTCATATTTTACTTCAAATTCAAACTTAATTAATCGATGAACTATATTGACTATTGATTATATCTTGGTTTTAGTGTAGAGAAACTGATGATATTCTAGAAAAATTCCACTTACTTTATATAGGATTCTTCCTAAAGTGCATATTCAAACATGAGTGTGTCCAATGAATAGTATAAACTTTTAGCCTTATAATATTTTTAACCAGGAAAAAACTAACCTGATGACACTATATAACTATTTACATTGATCAGTATGTTCCAGAAAATGTAGCATACAAAGTAAAATATACTTACAGAAACATTTTCTTTATGGAATTAATTTTCTCATATTGGTTTAAAAAAATCAAATTTCCCATGATAAAATATACATATGCATACATATGCAATAACCTGAAGTATCCATCTGTCAGTATTCTGGCTCTGTAATATTCAGAACTTGAAGATAAAATTATTCCATTTGGTTTTGTCACGAAAAAATTATTTAATTCACCTATTAAGTTGCAAAAGTGTATATATTTTAAATATCATGCAGTAAGAATAAACAGAGAAGTCTCCAGAACATTTTTAATATCTGTTGTGTTTTTTTTTTTTTTTTTTTTTTTTTTTTGCGATACGCGGGCCTCTCACTGTTGTGGCCTCTCCCGTTGCGGAGCACAGGCTCCGGACGCGCAGGCTCAGCGGCCATGGCTCACGGGCCCAGCCGCTCCGCGGCATGTGGGATCTTCCCAGACCGGGGCACAAACCCGTGTCCCCTGCATCGGCAGGCGGACTCTCAACCACTGCGCCACCAGGGAAGCCCTAATATCTGTTGTTTGAATTATTTGAGAAACAATATTGTGTGATTCCTTAGAAGTACATTCATAGGTTATCACTGAGTCCAATTTGTTTTTGCTGTTACTCATTTCTTCTCTGATTCTTTCACTCCTTTTTCTTAAAATCTCTCGAGATATGTGCTTTCACCTAGTAACATAATTGTTTGATTAATTTTCTTTAATAGTGTCTTTTAAAAAAATCTAAAATAGATATAATGACAATATAAAAATTTTTAATTGGATAAAAATTGACATGAAATGTTTATTAACAGAATATGACTGAAAATATTTTTCCAAAATATTTTCAAAATATTTTTCAATTTTATTTTGTTAATAAGAGTTTAGATCATAGCCCTAGAGTATATACTTTAACTTTATTGGTTTTAATTAAGCCCCAAATAAAGTGGTAAACTGACAGTAATTGCTAATTATTAATTATACAAAGGCTGCAGATGACCATTTATAAATACAACTTCTATTGGGACACATTCATATTGTTTTACTTGCATGTCAGTAGCATTATATTCATATATAACTAATACAACGTTTTAGTAGTGGAATTGTTCATTTTATGTTGATGAGTTTGGAGCTGGCATTGGTTAGAAGTTGTATTTCATCACTTTCACCAGGTTGCTGTAACTCCTTTATGCCAGACTTTTCCTATGGGTAAAGTGGGAAAAGTTTTTTGAACTATGTGTGTGTGTTGTTGTGAGGTTATTCAATATCATTCTATTATTTTAGAACATTTTATCCAATTGTTTATTTCAAATCTGTGTTGATGAGTAATAAGAACAACTTAGTCATATCTAATGCTTATTTAAAAACTACATTAGAAAAGGGCCCAAGATGGTGGTGTGGGAAGATGCAGAGTTAGCTTCTCCCCACAACTAGGGTACCGCTGGCTTCTGGTGGGGGGCTCTGAAGCCTAAGGAGATGGGAGGAACCCCAAAGTACCAGTAGGACCCCCAAAGAACTGGTAGGAAGTAGGAGGACTGAGGAGGGGAGGAGAAGTGAAGGCCAGACAGGATCTGCGCCCCTAAGGCTGGGGAGATCAGGAGAGGCAGGCGGGAGGGGCCCTTCCAGACCAGAGGAGCAAGAGAGGAGAGGAGGGCACTTGCCCTGCCCACTCGAGCCCAGGGAGCCTACTGGGCTCCCAGGTGAGGTCCCCTGCCCTCTGAGACCAGGGGTGGGGGGCACGCCTGGGTACCTTCTGTTCCTTGAGCCTAAGCTCCACCTTCCACACCCCCAGGGCCTTTTCCACCCCTGTAGGGCCTAAGCATAGGCCCTGCCCACAGCCTAAACCTCGCCCTTGCTTAGGCCCCACCCTCCACAGCCAAGGCCTTTTCCCCCCCTTTTTTTTCTTTTCCCTCCTCCTCTTTTTTAAAATTGTGCTACTGATGTACCTTCCAGTTGTTGATTCATCTATATTTTTATTTTTATATTCTTTCCAACATATCTGTTAGTTTCCTAGCCTAATTTTATTTTTAACTTTGTTATTGTTCTCTCTCTTTGTTTTTGAGAACCCACACCACTTGTGGGATCTTGGTTCATGAGCCTGGGGTCGGGCTGAAGCTCCTGCAGTGGGAGTTCCAAGTCCGAACGACTGGATTAACAAAGAACCTCAGATCCCAGGGAATATGCATCAGAATGAGGTCTCACAGAGTTCCTCATCTCAGCACCAAGACCCAGCTCTACCCAATAGCCTACAAACTCCAGTGTTGGAAGCTTCAAGCCAAACAACCAGTAAGACAGGAAAACAATCCAACTCATTAAAAAAAAAAAAAAATGAGACTGCAAAACAATATGTCACAGATGAAGGAGCAAGGTAAAAACTTATAAGACCAAATAAATGAAGAGGAAATAGGCAATCTACCTGAAAAAGAATTCAGAGTAATGATAAAGATGATCCAGAATCTCGGAAATAGAATGGAGGCAAGGACTGAGAAGATACAAGAAATGTTTAACAAAGATTTAGAAGATCTAAAGAACAAGCAAACAGAGATGAACAACACAACTGAAATGAAAAATACACTAGAAGGAATCAATAACAGAATAACTGAGGCAGAAGAATGAATAAGTGAGCTGGAAGACAAAATGGTGGAAATAACTGCCGAGGAGCAGAATAAAGAAAGAAGAATGAAAATAATTGAAAACAACCTCAGAGACCTCTGGGACAACACTAAATGCACCAACATTCGAATTATGGGGGTCCCAGAAGAAGAAGAGAAAAAGAAAGGGTCTGAGAAAATATTTGAAGAGATTATAGATGAAAACTTCCCTAACATGGGAAAGGAAATAGTCACCCAAGTCCAAGAAGCACAGAGTCCCATCCAGGATAAACCCTAGGAAAAACACACTAAGACACATATTAATCAAACAAACAAAAATTAAATTCAAAGAAAAACTATTAAAAACAGCAAGGGAAAAATAAAAAATAACATACAAAGGAATCCCCATAAGGTTATCAGCTGACTTTTCAGCAGAAACTCTGAAGGCCAGAAGAGAGTGGCAGGATATCCTTAAACTTATAAAAGAGAAAAACCTACAACCTAGATTTCTCTACCCAGCAAGGATCTCATTCAGATTCGATGGAGAAGTCAAAAGCTTTTCAGACAAGCAAAAGTTAAGAGAATTCAGTATCACCAAACCAGCTTTACAACTAGTATTAAAGAAACTTCTCTAGGTGGAAAACACAAGAGAAGAAAAAGACCCACAAAAACAAACCCAAAACAATTAAGAAAATGGTAATAGGAATACACATACTGATAATAACCTTGAATATAAATGGAATAAATGCCCCAACCCAAAGACACAGACTGGCTGAATGGATACAAAAACAAGACAAATATATATGCTGTCTACAAGAGACCCACTTCAGATCTAGGGACACATACAGAATGAAAGCGAAGGGATGGAAAAAGATACTCCATGCAAATGGAAATTAAAAGAAAGCTGGAGTAGCAATACTCATATAAGATAAAATAAACTTTAAAATAAAGACTGTTACAAGAGATAAGGAGAGACACTACATAATTATCAAAGGATCAATCCAAGAAGAAGATATAACAATTATAAATGTTTATATGAATATAATGCTACTGACATGCAAATGCACCCAACATAGAAGCACCTCAATGCATAAGGCAAATGCTAACAACCATGAAAGGAGAAATTGACAGTAACACGATAATGGTAGGAGATTTTAACACCCCACCTACAGAAATGGACAGATCATCCAAACAGAAAATAAATAAAGAAACACAAGCTTTAAATGACACAATAGACGGATAGATCTAATTGATATTTATAGAACATTCCACCCAAAAGTGGCAGAATACGTTTTCTTCTCAAGTGCACACGGAACATTCTCCAGATAGATCACATCTTGGGTCACAAATCAAGCCTCGGAAAATTTAAGAAAACTGAAATTGTATCAAGCGTCCTTTCTGATCACAACACTATGAGATTGGAAATCAATTACAGGAAAAAAAACTGTAAAAAACACAAATACATGGATGCTAAACAGTGTGCTCTAAATAACCAAGAGATCACTGAAGAAATCAAAGAAGAAATTAAAAAATACATAGAAACAAATGACAATTAAAACATGATGACCCAAAACCTATGGGACTCAGCAAAAGCAGTTCTAAGCGGGAAGTTAATAGCAATTCAATCTCACCTCAAGAAACAAGAAAAATCTAAAATAAAATCTAACCCTAAATTAAAACAACTAGAGAAAGAAGAGAAAACCAAAATCAGTAGAAAGAAAGAAATCATAAAGATCAAAGCAGAAATAAATGAAATAGCAATAAGGAAAACAATAATAAAGATCAGTAAAACTAAAAGCTGGTTATTGGGGCTTCCCTGGTGGCGCAGTGGTTGAAAGTCCGCCTGCCGATGCAGGGGATACGGGTTCATGCCCCGGTCTGGGAGGATCTCACATGCCGCGCAGTGGCTGGGCCCGTGAACCATGGCCACTGAGCCTGTGCATCCAGAGCCTGTGCTCCGCAACGGGAGGGACCACAACAGTAAGAGGCCCACGTACTGCAAAACAAACAAACAAACAAAAAGCTGGTTCTTTGAGAAGATAAACAAAATTGATAAACCCTTACCCAGACTCATCAAGAAAAAAAGGAAGAGGACGCAAATCAAGAAAATTAGAACTGCAAAAGGAGAAATCGCAAATGACACTGCAGAAATACAAAGGATTTTAAGAGACTACTACAAATCACTATATGCCAATAAAATGGACAACCACAAAGAAATGAACAAGTTCTTGGAAAGGTACAATTTTCCAAGACTGAACCAGGAAGAATTAGAAAACATAAACAGACCTATCACTAGTAATGATATTGAAACCGTAATTAAAAATCTTCCAACAAACAAAAATCCAGGAACAGATGGCTTCACAGGAGAATTCTATCAAACATTTAGAGAAGACCTAACACTGATCCTTTTCAAACTCTTCTAAACAATTGCAGAGGGAGAAAAACTCCCAAATTCATTCTAAGAATCCACCATCATCCTGACACCAAAACCAGAAAAAGATAACACAAAAAAAGAAAATTATAGATCAATAACACTGATGAACATAGATGCAAAAATCCTGAACAAAATACTAGCAAACAGAATCCAACAGCATATTAAAAGGATCATACACCATGATCAAGTGAGATTTATCCCAGGGATGGAAGGATTCTTCAATATATGCAAATCAATCAATGTGATACAACACATTAACAAATTAAGGAATAAAAAACATATGATCATCTCAGTAGATGCAGAGAAAGCTTCTGACAAAATTCAATACCCATTTAGGATAAAAAATCTCCAGAAAATGGGCATAGAGGGAACCTACCTCAACATAATAAAGGCCATATATGATAAACCCACAGGAAGCATCATACTCAATGGTGAAAAACTGAAAGCATTTCCACTAAGATCAGGAACAAGACAAGAATGTCCACTCTCATCACCCTTATTCAACATAGTTTGGAAGTCTTAGCCACAGCAATCAGAGAAGAAAAAGAAATAAAAGGCATACAAATTGGAAAAGAAGAAGTAAAACTGTCACTGTTTGCTGATGACATGATACTATACATAGAAAATCCTAAAGATGCCACCAAAAAACTACTAGAACTAATCAATGAATTTGGTAAGGTTGCAGAATACAAAACTAATGCACAGAAATCTGTGGCATTCCTATACACCAACAATGAAAAATCAGAAAGAGAAATTAAGGAAACACTCCCATTTACCACTGCAATTAAAAGAATAAGATACCTAGGAATAAACCTGCCTAAGGAGGTGAAAGACTTGCACTCAGAAAACTATAAAACACTGATGAAAGAAATCAAAGATGACACAAACAGATGGAGAAATACACCATGTTCTTTGATTGGAAGAATCAATATTGTGAAAATGACTATACTATCCAAAGCAATCTACAAATTTAATGCAATCCCTATCAAACTACCAATGGCATTCTTCACAGAATTAGAACAAAAAGTTTTACAATTCGTATGGAAACACAATAGACCCCGAATAGTGAAAGCAATCTTGAGAAAGAAAAACGGAGTTGGAGGAGTCATGCTCCCCGACTTCAAACTATACCACAAAGCTACAGTAATCAAGACAGTATGATACTGGCACAAGAACAGAAATATAGATCAATGGTACAGGACAGAATGCCCAGAGATAAACCCATGCACATATGGTCACCTAATTTACGACAAAGGATGCAAGAACATACAATGGAGAAAAGACAGCCTCTTCAAAAAGTGGTGCTGGGAAAACTGGACAACTACATGTAAAAGAATGAAATTAGAACACTCCCTAACACCATACACAAAAATAAACTCAAAATGGATTAAAGACTTAAATGTAAAACCAGACACTATAGAACTCATAGAGGAAAACACAGGATAAACACTCTTTGCCATAAACCACAGCAAGATCTTTTTTGACCCACAACCTAGAGTAATGGAAATAAAAACAAAAATAAACAAATGGGACTTCATTAAACTTAAATGCTTTTGCACAGCAAAGGAAACCATAAACAAGACAAAAAGACAACCCTCAGAATGGGAGAAAATATTTACAAATTAAACAACAGATAAAGGATTAATCTCCAAAATATACAAACAGCTCATGGAGCTCAATATCAAAAAAACAATTTAGTTAAAAAACAATCCAGTTAAAAACCATCCAGTTAAAACAATCTAGTTAAAACAACCCAGTTAAAAAATGGGTGGAAGACCTAAATAGACATTCCATAAGGAAGACATAGAGATGGCCAAGATGCACATGAAATGATGCTCAACATCACTAGTTATTAGAGAAATGCAAATCAAAACTACAATGAGGTATCACCTCACGGCGATCAGAATGGCCATTATCAAAAAATCTAGAAACAATAAATGCTGGAAAGGGTGTGGTGAAAAGGGAACTCTCCTTCACTGTTGGTGGGTATGTAAGTTGATACACCATTATGGAAAACAGTATGGAGGTTCCTTAAAAAACTAAAAATAGAACTACCATATGACCCAGCAATTCCACTACTGGGCATATACCTTGAGAAAACCATAATTCAAAAAGAGACATGTACCACAATGTTCACTGCAGAACTATTTACAATAGCCAGGACATGGAACCAACCTAAATGTCCATTGACAGATGAATGGATAAAGAAGGTGTGGCACATATATACAATGGAATATTACTCAACCATAGAAAGAAACGAAATTGAGTTATTTGTAGTGAGGTGGATGGACCTAGAGTCTGTCATACAGAATGAATAAGTCAGAAAGAAAAAATAAATACCATATGCTAACGCATGTTTATGGAATCTAAAAAAACAAACAAAATGGTACTGATGAACCTAGTTGCAGGGCAGGAATAAAGAGGTAGATATAGAGAATGGACTTGAGTACATGGGGTGGAAGGGTGAAGCTGGGGCAAAGTGAGAGTAGCATCAACATATATACACTACCAAATGTAAAATTGTTGGCTGGTGGGAAGCAGAAACATAGCATAGGGAGACTGGCTCAGTGCTTTGCGATGACCTAGAGGGGTGGGATAGAGAGGATGGGAGGGAGGCTCAAGAGGGTGGGGATATGGGGATATATGTACGCATATGGCTGATTCACTTTGTTGTGCAACAGAAACTAACACAGTATTTTGAAGCAATTATACTCCAATAAAGATCTATTAAAAAAAAACTACATTAAATTCTGAGTAGATAACTGTATGGGTAGGGTATAAGAGGGGAGACATATTTATTATCTAACAATAAAATTTAGCTTAGAATGACTGTCTTCTATAGACATGACCTTAATTTACCTGATGTTTTATAAGGATCAAATTAGCATCCATCATTTAAATGTCTGTAATTTTCTATTATGTGTCTTTGAAATTTAACATTTGTTAAACTGCTCCTATGAAAAGGCACTTTGAAAACAGGAAAGCAATAAATGCAACCCTGGAATAGCAGGTTTATAAATGCATAGTGACAGGGTTTATTAATCACTGCAGTGAAATTAACAGTGCCTAGTTAAGATAAAATCATTCTGTTCATGGGCTTGAAGAATACCACGGAGACCTTTAAATGTATAAATGTGATCTACTATAAATTCAGTTTTAAACTTTAAAAATAATTATGAGGTTCAGTAAATTTCAAAGTCAAAAATATATTTGAAATATGGGGTATTTTTTTCCTAACAAGTCTAAATAATGCCTTTGAAGAACTCTGGAATGAACAGCTCAAAATCAACTAGTTACCAGGTACAAACAAGTGAAACTATGACACCGTGGAAGGTACATGAAAATATCAGATTATATTTGAAAATGGTTAGAGATGTTGGTTTTTCTCCCCATGATTTTAAAAACAAATTAGCTATAAAATGATATAAAACCATGAAGACAGACATAATAAATTTATGAAGACAGACATACAGGAAGATACTGTGTTTGTTTTAGGTGTATATGATTAGAGCTACAGAAGCCATGTGTGACTCACTGATGCATCTGATATCTGGTTTCCTGTAGAGCCCAAGCTGAGTATTTTACTGAAACCTCCAATAATCTCCAATACATAATATGTTAATATGTTTAAAATATCCTTATACAATTAATATGAAGTTCTAGCTTATAAATGTTCAGATAGTGTTAAAGAGAAGACACATCTAGTGCCACTGTTACGAGGAGTGAGTCATCGAGAAATATTTTATTAATTTGCTTTAATTTCCTGATAAGTTCCATAAATCTATGCAAAGTTGTATGAATTACTTCCCAAACAGTACAGAATTCATTAATCCAGCATTTAGCAACTATGCTAATTATTGCGAAAAGTTAAGGACTGATAGTCATTTTAATGAAAAAAATAATAAGGGGGATGATATTTAAAAGTCACAAATAATTCCTAAAATGAAATAATGGATAAAATGCTATGATTATAAATGATATAAAGAGTATATACTTTAACTCAAGAGAAATGAAAACACCATGTTCACACAAAAACTTGCATATAAACTTCACAGCAGCATTATTCATAATAGCCAAAAAGTAGAAACAATACAAACGTTCATCAATTAATGACTGGATAATAAAATCCTCACGATCGAATATTATTTGGCAATAAAAAGGAACGAAGTACTGATACATGTTCCACTATAGGTGAACCTTAAAAACATTATGCAGAGTGAAACAAGCCTCTTACAAAGGCCATACATTGCATGACTGCATTTATATAAAATGTCTAGCACAGGCCAATTCATAGACAGAGAAAGTAGATTATTGGTTGCCTCACTGTAGGAAAATAAGGGATGACTGCTAAAGGTATGGAATTTCTTTTTGGGGTGATGAAAAAGCTGTAAAGTTGACTGCAGTATTGGTTGCACAACTCTGTGAATATGCTAAAAACCACTGACATATACTTTAAGTGGGTAAATTGTATGGTTTGTGAATTATAGTTAATAAAGCTGTAACCAAAAAAAAGGAGTATATACTTAGAGTAAAATAGAAATGTGCTAGTTTTATGACCTTGAAATAATTATAAAACTGTTTGAGATATATTATTTTTTAATTTGTAAAAAATAAGTAAATGCCTGACAAACTGAGTTACTGTGAGACTTAAATTACATGAGGCTATGGTCATACATGAAGTGTCAGTCAAATTATTAGTGGGCTTTTTTATTTGTTATTTAATCTCACAGCAACGACATGAGGGAAGTATCATTATGCCCACTTTTAAGAAGTATTTAAATATAATTACATTATTTCTGTATGACAAAGTATGCTGAATACTAAACAAAAGAAATATGTTTATATTTATCATGGCTCATATCCCATTACAGGAACAAAGTCATGTAAAAATTTACAATGTTAATTATTTCATTATAATCATGTCAATTATCTAATGGAGAAGTAAAAGTGATAGGAAAGCTTCTAATAGGAAACCTAATCTAGTCTAGTATGTCCAGAAAGACTTCTTCATTTCCAATTTGATTTGTGATAGATAAATTGGAGTTAGACCATAATAAGAAAATGTATAGCAGTAATAACAGTATGTGAATTTTCTGAAAGCTGTATGGGCTGAGTTTTCTGAGAACTGAAATTTGATCATTCTGCTTTGATGTCGGTAAGCAATGGGGAAAAAGCTCTGGATGCCTTTGGGGAGTTAGTAAGAGGCCAGTTTATGTTATAGGATATACAATTTATAATATAGGATATAGACCTCTATTACAAAGGCAACAAGAAGTCGTAGAAGAATCATCAATGGGAAAATGACATGATCAGAACTGGACCGTTACTTCTTTTTGAATTATGGCAACAGAAGTGTGTGTTGAGTGAGGGGGCAGCAGTAATGGTTCTGAGCCCTCAACCACCATTGCCCCAAAGATAGTGTGGACAACTGCCTCCTGTGGCATCTTTCCATTTCGTGACTGCCTCTGAGAAGAAAAGGGAGGCTGCTTCATACTTTATTTATACCCACTGAAACCACAATAGTGGGAAAATGAGCATCATATTCAATACTTGAAGCAACTTCAATTATGAGGGCTGTGTAAAATCTAAGTCATCTATAAATTAAACCTTCTCCTACATAATCTCATGCCCTATTTTCTACAGTAAGGCTGCATAGTGGTCCTTCCCTCTCTTCTTCTTGTTGAGATAGTCTTTTCTTCCACACAATTCATGAATAATTCTTTCAGCTTAAAGTTTTTACTCACTATAACATTTAATAAATTTTATTTTCCCACATGTCGGCCATATGAAATACATCTTATTTTTATTAGTATATATGCCATACACAAAATATTTCCAAGCATGGTTGACAGTAAAGAGAGACTCTTACAGGGTACATTTTCCATATGAATTATATTCTAAACCACTTTTCCTATTTTAACACAATGCCTTCCCTTCCTGAATACATCTATCAGTATTTTTCATGAGAGACACTAAAGTGACCTGGAAAATAAGGAGTAAGTAGCTTTTAGAGTACCCAGATAATAATAGTCTATTAATTCCTTTGGAAACTTTTTTTTTTAAATGAGGCATCCTAATTCAGAAAGATATGATACTTAAGCAGCCATCTGAAAACAAAAATACACGTTTTCCTGGTATATTAAAGGATGGTTATTTTCCAGAGAGAAGAGAGAATGTAGAGAACAACATATAATAGACTGTGCAGACAGAAGAGCAAGAAGCTTCACTGTCTTGTTTGTCATCACAGAAGAGCAAAAGAATCAGAGCTGAGCAAGCATGTAAAAACACTGCTCTTGCAGTGTGTTTAAAAATCATTTAACTGGTTTTATTTGTTTACAGAATTGTGATTATTAATATATGTTTATTTCTATATTATTATTTTGTGTTATTTATAGCACACATTTCCCTTTTTCATTTTTCTCATTTTCTTCCTTCCACTTACCTAGTTTTCTACAGTTTTATGTCTAATTTTGTTCTTTTAATGGTTACCCTTATAAATTGAGCACACTTTCAGGCAATTATCTTTCTACTCAACAAGCAGTATTTCTGCCCTGCAAACTGGTTCATCTGTACCATTTTTCTAGATTCCACATATATGCGTTAATATACGATATCTGATTTTCTCTTTCTGACTTACTTCACTCTGTATGACAGTCTCTAGATCCATCCACGTCTCTACAAATGACCTAACACAGATGTAGAGAACAAACGTATGGACACCAAGCGGGGAAAGTGGTGGTGGGGGTGATGGTGGTGGGATGAATTGGGAGATTGGGATTGACATATATATACACTAATATGTATAAAATAGATAACTAATAACCTGCTGTATAAAAAATAAAATAAAATTCAAAAACAACAACAGTATTAATAAATAAGAATATTTTAACTTAAATTTCATTCATCCTTAGTGTCCATACTATTGCTGCCTGAAACTCAGTTCTCGTTTTATTAATGTCTTCAATATATTTTTGTCATTCAGTTATTTTTTATGATTGTCCATGTATTTACCATTTATTTCCTCTACAATACTTAATTCCCCTTTCTTCCTTTAATTTCTTTCTCTCTTAAATTTATCCTTGCTATTTCTCCCATTGAGTAACTGTTGATAGCAAAGTTTCTCAGTTTGTCTGTCTTAATGTTTTTTCTTATTATTGGAGATAGTTGAGCTAGATGCAAAACTGCAATATGACATTTATTTTATCTCAGTCTTTGAAAGATACAGTTTTATGTGTTTTGTTGTTGTTACGAAAAGTTTTTTTCACTTTAATATTTTGTCTTTTGTAGGTAACTTTTTTTTTTCCTTTGGATACTCTTAAAATCATAAA
Source organism: Aethalodelphis obliquidens (assembly GCF_003676395.1). Taxonomy (NCBI): domain Eukaryota; kingdom Metazoa; phylum Chordata; class Mammalia; order Artiodactyla; family Delphinidae; genus Aethalodelphis; species Aethalodelphis obliquidens. The sequence goes on along the minus strand of NW_020837973.1, from coordinate 19,748,949 downwards.
ATTTTTGCCTGTAATAATTTCTATTTTATTACATATTTCTAAGTATTATTTTACTATCATGGGTTTTTTTTTGTCGTTATCAGTGTTCAATCAATTAGGACACTTATCTATTCCAGAAAACTTCAGTCATTATGTATTTAAATATTATTTATTCCCATTCTTTCTACTTTCTTGTTTTGAATCTCCTAAAAGACCCACATTGGCTTTCTTATTTTATCGTCATGTCCCTTAATCTCCTTTAAAAAAAAATTCTATTCCAATCTCTGTGCTGTATTCTGAATGCTTTCCACAATTGTATTTACAATGACAATTCCAACCACGTCTAATTTTTAACTCGTTGTCTTCCTACTAAATTTGATTTTTAAGTTAACTATTTGGTTATACCTACCTTAGAATTTTATTATTTCATACTGAAGTAAAATCTGTTTACTTATTGTATATTACTCATATAACATAGTTGTAAATTTTCAAATCTTTTCTCTTATACCTCTGACTCTATATATGTTAGAAGTATTTCCATTTGTATATTGTTTATGGAACTAATTTTCTAAAAGATTGGCTTCTGTTTTTAATTTACATTATTTGAATTACATATTGGTACAAAACAAATTCTAGACTGAAATAGATTTAAAGCAATTCTTAGAAAGATATTTTCATTTTATTTCTCCCTCCCCCTCCGCCTTCCCTCCCTCCCTTCCTTCCTTGCTTCTTTTCTTCCTTTTTTCCTCATGCTATGTGCCATTGGGGTTTTACCAGCTTGGAATTGGTTTGTAAAATAATTATTCACCTTGGAAATTCTTACCTTTATGCTCAATATACATTTGGACTCTATGCCATTATGTGATATATTTTGGTTGTTAATTCCTAACAAGTTTTTAATATATGTGAGTGTGTGCGCGCATGCGCGCATGCACACGTGTGTATTTTCATCTGCTGTTGCATGCTATGGCTAATTTACTTTAGTTTTTAAGGACCTATGTTATTTCATTTATTTATTTATTTATTTACTTGATTACTGATCTTTAGTTCCTTTGGTAATAAGTGTGAAACTTCCGGAACCTTGGCTTTATGCAATGATCTTACTTCTGGCTACTGAGCTTTCTTGTGTCTAAACACAATTCTCCTGACTTTCTGTCTCAAATTTCAGCCATTGGTCATTAATATGGAATCCAAACCATCACACTCCTTTGCTTCAAGGCCTGTTGTCTCTGGATTTAATGTCTTCTTGAGCAAACCAAGTCTATGATGCATTTAATAACTATTTCATAATAGATGAGTTAGTATACTCAGAATTTTCATGTTTCTAATAAATATCTATTTTGATCAGGCTCTGACCTTTCCAAAATTGGAAGTGACTGCTATATTTCTTTGCTCACTACATAAATTTAAAAAATGTGTCTAGAATAATGTTGAATTAAGTTTTTCAATATTGTGAGTAGACACTTGCTGTATATACCATTCCTTTTGTCTTTTATTTTTCTGCTCATAGTTATGAAGTGAACTGGAAGTTTATTTCTTTGTTAAAAAATCTCTAATATTTTCCACACAGGCTGGTTAATAGGCTTATCAATCTTCAGTTTTAGCTGAGTCTATGCCTAGAATTTGAATATTATGTTTAAATGACAAAAAATGAATGACAGCTGAATTATTTATCAGGACTGTAGGAGTTTAAGTCAAGTTTTCAAGGATTTATCACATACAAATGCTACACTAAATCCTAGGTCTTCTTCTAAAAATTAAGTAAATATAGATTATTTTAAGATGCTGTCCATAGGAAACTGACATGTGTTTAAAATTTTTCTGTTCCTTAAAACTATTATTTGAACCATAAAAAACTCAGGGGGAAAATCATTTATTATTGAAATACTGACAATCTTAGCAACCTGGCACTTCTTTTTTTTTTTTTTTCTTTTTTTTGCGGTACGCGGGCCTCTCACTGTTGTGGCCTCTCCTGTTGCGGAGAACAGGCTCCGGACGCGCAGGCTCAGCGGCCATGGCTCAAGGGCCCAGCCGCTCCGCGGCATGTGGGATCTTTCCAGACTGGGGCACGAACCCCAGGCGGACTCTCAACCACTGCGCTACCAGGGAAGCCCTGTTGCATATCTTTAGTTAAGCAATTTCTGCATGCTATCATATTTCCACAGATAAGTACTGGAAAACAAGAAGCCATAAGAATGATTATTTGAGATACACAGGGTTTTTTTGTTTGTTTGTTTTGTTTTGCGGTACGCGGGCCTCTCACTGTTGTGGCCTCTCCCTTTGCGGAGCACAGTCTCCGGACGCGCAGGCTCAGCGGCCATGGCTCATGGGCCCAGCTGCTCCGCGGCATGTGGGATCCTCCTGGACCGGGGCACGAACCCGTGTCTCCTGCATTGGCAGGCGGACTCTCAACCACTGTGCCACCAGGGAAGCCCCACAGGTTTGTTTTTTAAGGTACTGTTTTGTTTTTTCCCTAATGTTCCCAGAGCTTTTATCAGCTATGCCTAAAAAGTTTCTCTGCTCTCCGTCCTTCCACACCATGTGAGTAATGGGACTAACACCTTGTTGTAACATACTGCAGCCTGGGAAAGACACAACCTTCTCCAAAAAGTCATCACCTTGGATGTTCACTAGAAAATTTTGTGATCTTTTACTTTATCCAGGATATAAATTTGTTCAAATGAGAAATAACCTGGGAATGACAGTGGATTCAGTCTTATTGATTCAGCACAGTAACAAACCTGGATAACAGGGAATACACTTGTTCCCTCTTCATTACTCACAAAATATTTGCATCTTGAAATGGCCAGTTAGAATATTTTATTCAGGCATGGTTTTTCATGTCACAGCTCCTTTAAGAATCCACAGGGAGTCTAAAGGAAATGTCTATGCATTTGTATTAAACATTGTGAAACCAAAGATCCCCAGTATGGTCTCTGGAGTGTCACACACCCTGCTCCTGAGATAAATTTGATCACTTTCCTACTTCTCTAAATGGACAAGTTACTGGAGAAAATGTTAGTTTTTATGGATGTATTCCTCGGTTTTCTTAGTTTACTTAAACTTTTACTTACCTAAGTTACTGACACACGTTTTAAATTCTTCTATTCCTTTGTCTAGTGATTTTACACAATGCTCTCCTGACTACTAATGGGTCATATATATACAAATGTTTATAATATAAATCTAACAAAAATGTCCCAGTTATATACAATGAAAACTAAAAATTATTGCTCTGAGAAACTAAAAAGGCCAAAATAAATGGTGAGATGTATCATATTTATGAGTTAGAAGACTCAAGAGGTTAAAATGTCTCTTCTCTCCAAGTTGATTTTGATTCCAATCATAAGTAGTCTCTGTGTGTGTGAGTGTGTGAATGGTAATATAATTCTATTTTTCATGTGAAAATGAGAAGTGCCCAGAAAAAAACAAGGAAACCTTGAAAAAGAAGAAAATAATAGGTGGGCATATATCACCACATTTAAAATCTAACTATAAAGATATACTGGCATAAGCACAGTCAAAAGATAGGTTGAATAGGCATTCCAGAAAATGATCGGCACATATATATTGGCCCAACTTGCGGCAAAATGGCCATTGCAGTTTACCGGGGAAATGATGGTCTTTTTAAGAAATGGTCCTAAGTGAAAGTGAATCTCTATATGAAAAAATTTACTTTGACCTTATTTTTCAAAGAAGGGAAATGCTTATTGGAGTGGGGGGACAAGGGGACATCACTCTTTCTCTGACATCTCCTATTGTAACTTCATGATTTATGAGTAAGGATGCTGGTCCACCACTGTCAAATGAGTTTCCAGTTCTCCACATTGCTGTAGTTGAGGGCTCAGACTTGGCCCCATCATTGGGGGTGTCCCGTGTCTCTGGCTGCAGTGGGGAAGGTATGCAGAATCTGCAGGCATCTCCAGGTGGCCCAGGGGCTATGGGCAAAAGCAGCTTGTACACCTAACGACTCTTGCTGTTGGTGACCTCTGAAACCTCTGCATCCTCAAACACTGTGAGTAGCAGTGAGCTGGACGAGCGTTGACACGTTTGCAATGAGAGGCTACTGCACATCCAGCACTACAGATTGACTACAGCAGTGTGTTCTCCCTAAACCGAGCTAAATCGCCACTCCAGTCAAACAGCTTGATCACACACACTTATTGGCTTTCTGCAGTCTCCCTCTGCCAGCCCATCCATCTTCCTCTTCTTCCTCATTCGCTGGTGGCAGAAGTGGGCAGATGGCCTTTTGCCGGTGGCCACAATGATGGAGCAATCCATGCTGGGGGTATCTGAGTGGGTCTTCCAGGCTTCCTCAGCCAGATGCTCCCTGTCCTTGTAACTCTTCTCCAACAGACACTGCAGAAGGGCATCCAGTTTGTTCCTGGTCTGGGACATCTTCAATTTTTATTTCTCTACTTTCACCTTCACCGGGAATTTAGTTTGGGTCTCACTACACACAAAAATTAAGCTCAGATGCTATAAATATTCATAGAGTGATAAAACTTAGAGAAAAGAAGGAAGAATACATGACCAGGGTACAAAAACATTTGTTAAACACGTCACAGAAATCAATAACCGTAAAAATAAAGATGGATAATTTGCTCATCACTAAAATTGATAACTTCTATCAACCAAAAATCACAGAAGAAGGAACAAGCCAGAAACAGAGAAAATATTTGCAGTGCAAATATTTGAGTAAGTTCTCCTATCTGGATTTTTTTAATCCCATAAATTAATAAGACAAAGTATAAATAATCTGAGAGATAATAATAATAAATGAGGATATCAAAGACTCCTAAGAATAAAAAAAGTTGTTTCAGCGCAGTACTTATCAAGTAAGTGCATATCAAACTATAAGAAGGACAGACACACACACTGGAATTATAATTAAATGGTGATAATAATAAGTGTTGGATAAAATGTGAAGTCAGAGGGAATCATAATTTTCTAGACGGAAGTAAAGATTGATACAATAGGTTTTGAAAACTCTTTGACAATACTGTTAAAACTAAACAAACAGCTATTTTATGACCCAGCATTTATACTCATAGGTATGTGTGCAAAGGAAATGAGTGCCAATGTCCACACATACACACACACACAAAGTGAAATTATTTTCATAGCATTTCATGCATAACAGTTAAAAAACAAAAACAACCCAGTGTCCATTAGTGGTACAATGTATTACTAAATTATGAAATACCCATACAACACAATGCCTCACAGTAATTTGAAAAAGCAAAAACACACACAAAAACAACTTTTTACACACAACAACACACAAAAAAGTAAGCACAAATAATATATACTCCATGATACCATACATATATAGTTCAAAAACAGTCAAGATTACTTTACGGTATTAGAACCGCCTTTGTTGGGGACCTACTGACTGAAAAAAAGACTAAAGGATGCTAGAAAAATCCTGATAAGGGTTATGATAAAACAAATGTATATTTATGTAAAAAGTCATCTAGCTACAGTTATTTTAGTGCTTTTTATCTATCTCAAAGCTTTTAATAGATCATAGCAGCTTTTCTTCTAATATATTCATTTAATGGTAAAAATTTTATGTTGTTTACAGTAAATGGTGTAAAACCTGCAGCTTGTACTGACACTTCAAGTTGCAATTCCTAATTAAGGTTATTATTTTTATAATCATTGTTTAAAATTTCATATATCACTAACATTTACACGGGTTAATTGTAGCTTTTCTTTCTGTACATCATCAAGTACATACACCCTAGAAGACACCAGAGAAAGAGCTTGAAAAATATATTTATTTTTCAAATACCATAAATAAATACTATCTATTTAATATAGTTAAAAATATCAGTGACTAGTGAGTCAACAGTTAAAATCTAGGGGAAAAAATCTAGAGGCTTAAAAACAAGCCTATTTTGCAATCTTTTAAAATATCAATGCCAGTATTTGATTCCAATTTTAAAACACTTGCAGTGTATACATTTGAATAAGGTAGACACCATAGGATATGTTTTACCAAGTGGCAGTTAGAATTGCTTTTGAATGTATCCATGGTTTAAATACTCGAAGAAAAACACACATATTAATATCTACTCAGCAAATTTCTAAGATCTACAAAATGATCGAACACTATAGATGTTAATCTTTTACAAGTAGCGAAAAAGATTCCCCAAATACAAGAAAAACATTGGCATTATATAAAAAGAAATGAGATGAACAACAATTCTAAGTATGTTTGCACATCCAAAGATGGGACTGCCTACAAACCTACACTACGTAATAGTCCCATCTCAAATATTTATAACATTTTATATTAGGATTAACTGCTTAAAGATTTTAAATTGTAGATGGCATATAACCGCAAGTAAGAATAAAAATAGACCCCAAATAACAATACACTCTTATAATTTATTCTTCTCAACAAATAAAAATGAATGCCTTTTACTTGGTTTTTATGCCTAACCATTTCTTGGTTTTCATGCTTAACCATTTTTATGCCTAACCATTTAAGTAAGGATCACTGTTTTAAGTCATTTATTCAAGTATCAATAGCAGGATACTTGAATAATGTGATGCCTAGTTAAATGATAAAAGGTAAATTATCTAATATGTATAAAATAGATAACTAATAAGAACCTGCTGTATAAAACATTAAGTAAAATAAAATTCAAAAAAAAGAAAAAAAGGTAAAATATGTTTTATTAGAAAACAGCACAATTAAATAGCCACTCATGTGAAAAGCTACAAATAGCTCTCAGGTAACCTGGTAGAATGTTACCTTAAACTATAAGTACATATTAAACTAGCAGTAAGAAATGGTTTTCAAAACTGAGCAGAATATAAACCAAAATAGCAGTTATCTATGGGTGGTAAAATTATGGGAGAATTTTTCTTTTTCTTTTTTTTAATATACATTTTTTCCAGTTGTTCACATTGAATACAAATGCCTCTGAGACAAAAAGCACCATGATCACATGGACAGCAACCACAGGAAAAAATATTGGCATAAACATAGTTGTCTCTATATCAAAGGCTCTTTCAAATATATGCGATTTAGTAGTAAAATATAACCCTACAGGAACAGTGATTATTAAACCAGTGAGAAACAGAAGCAGCTTCAGATAGAAGCTCTCATATGTGAAAAGTTTGCAGCATGTTCAGCACTGCTTTGTCACAGTTCTAGGTGGTTTCACTGGGCCAGCAGTGGGCAGGTCAGAAGTAACCACCTGCCTTTATGATCTAATGGATGTTACACATGAAACGCTATTGAGATATTGAGATTTGGATGTTTTACCTTCTTGAAGGGATAATTTAAGTTTCTCATGTCCTGAAAACATAATAGAGATTTTCAGCAGAAATTTTTTTTTCAGCCGAAAATTTTTGATGGAAGAAATTTTTGCATATTGGGGTACAGGGAAGCCATTCTGGCTTATACATAATTTCACCTGAAGTTTATGTGAAATAGAACAGCCTGACTTGTGGCCTGTCAAACATACATTGTACATCTGCTTTAATCATTAAAGTAAAGAATGTCCACTTTGAAGATAGAAAATGCCTCCCTTCTTATGACAACAATGTTGCCATGCCTTCAAAGATAAGGTTCCCTTCCCAGATGCCAGGGTCATGAGACTTTCTGTGTACATGCTAATCTGTAACTATACACCTCTGTTGAAACCTGAAGGAACATACCCCTGTCATGTTTGATGAATGTTTTTTGTTCTAATAAGGTATAAAACTGTACTGAAAACCATGCTTGTCTGGAGCAGTTTCTTCCTTGGTAGAGGCTGCACTCCTGAGCTAGTCCTCAGTTTGGCTTGAATAAAACTCTATTCTATTTCTTAGTATAGATTCTTTACTGATTATTTGTGTCAACATTGCAATATCTAAAAGAGATTCAATATCTAAAAACAAATCAAATGGAAATTTTAGCATTTAAAATGAAATTAGGATTTCAATATATCCTTTTAAAAGCAGGCTAGACCCAATGTAAGATTATTGAATTGAACACACAGAAATAAAGAGAAGAGATAAATAAAGAGAATGGATAGTGCAGAAAAAAATGGGGGGGGAAGAAATATGTGAGAAGCATAAGAAATTCTAAAATATATATAATTTAAGTGAAATATTTGAAGAAACACTAGCTAAACATTTTCTAAAAATCATAATAGACATTAACCCCCAGATTCCTGAAGTACAATAAAACTAATAAAAAGAAAATTACACCTAGGCACATCTTAATACAGCTGCTGAAATCCAAAGAAATTAAAAAAAAAATGCTTTGCATGAGAAACACTTTTTTTTTTTTAATGGGGACACAGAAAATGTGAGATTAGAATAGACATAAAATCTATATCACACAAATAAATCTTTGATTACATACTGGTATTTGACAGAGTAGGCTTTAGATTAAAAAATGCTAGTGCTAAAGAGGGATGAAATGTATTTATATTTAATTTTGTAATATAATGTATCTACAACAATGCCAAAGTAGAGTAGATGTTCATTATTTGCTGTTTCTATGCCTGAGTATAATACTTACACTAAAGTAAAAATCATCCAGTTTTGTGGGCATATTGTTTGTTTATTTTGTTCAAAAAGTAACCAGTACTATATTGGAGATAGAATTTTCACTTGTGCTTTTGAAAGTAATCTAAAGTAACCTACTCCACGAAGGACACTGATATACACTTACAGATATGCTGAAATAGTATTTACAATTGCCCCTAAACCAAAATCCTAGAAACAATATTAATAACTAGAAATATAGGTTGAATTAGACAAATTCTGTAGTTTCAAGATAGCCTTACAATGGAAAACCATAGAATAATAAAGCAAAGTTGAAGATATATATTGAGCATCATCTTGCTTATCTAAAACACATTCTCACTTTTGAATACGTCTAAAATACATTTGCAATTTTATTTGCATCTATGTATAATCTGTGCATATGTATGGAAGGATACATAAAATATGTTGCGCTTACCTCTGAGTAGTTGGACTGCGAAACTGCTTGAAAGTGGTAAAAAGAGAATCTTTATTTTCTTCCTATTCCCTTTGAAACTTTGTATAATTTTGCTTTGCTATGATTTGTGTGTGTGTGTGTGTGTGTGTGTGTGTGTATGTGTGTGTGTTGATGTTTCAAAGAACATTTTTTCCTTCATAGAAAAATAGAAACATGCTGTTTTTAAAAAAGATTGCCAACACACACACACACACACACGGTAAAAAAGTGTTCCACAACACTCGCATTATCAGGATTACAGTGAATTGGTTTATCCATTTTGGATAGAATGCTACACTAAGCATATGTCACTGTTTCCCACAGCATTATGAAATTACAACTGTACTTTGCCAAAAAAAGCCAGATGGTCATGATGTACCAATTGCTTATACTGACTATTGTGCCACATTTCAAGCCTGAAATAAGGCTGAAATAGGATGCAAAACACCACCAATTTCCCAGAGCAGATTGTTAAAAGATATTGGCCAATATGAATTTCCAGGCATCATCTCCACCTTGCACATTTCACTGGATGTTTAAAAAAATAGTAAAATAATAAAGCAATTCTATGTCTAGAAGGAATAAGCAGCATTTAATATTTATTCTATATCTTCAATGAATGGCATGCAATTGTCCCTTAGATGGCAATCGTATTTTCATAACACTTTGTGGGTGCTTGTGAAATCTGCCTCAGTCTTCCAGAGAAAACCTAATTTATTTGATCTATTTGGATTTCAGTTCTCATCCTTAAAAGAACCATCTCAACTAAAATTAAAAAAATAATGTAAAATCATGCTTAAATGCTCAACTTCAAACTACCATATGAAATAAACCATACACTTATAAAATGTAAAGGTTATTTAATGATTAAAATACACAAAAATGTAGGAAAAATAATTTTCCTTAACACCCACCTGACTCTTCTTAAATATCTCATCCAAAGAATGCTTATAAGAAAGTGAACTTCTCCCTCAAGATGGTACTGAACCAGGACTTCATTCTTGCTGATCTACATTTTCAGTTGTGTGTTTTACATGGTAAGTCAGAGGGATGCAAAGATTGCAAAGCATCAACTAAAAAACCAAAATTCAAGCTGGCACAGCAACACTCTACTACACCTTACCACTGTCACTCATTTTATATCCAACCTTTCTTCTCTTTAATGATTTTGCTTTCCAAATCCTAAACCTCAAAACTATACCACTGATGTTTTCTTGCATGTTCTCTAGGCTTATAAATCAGAAATAGTGTTTATCTCTTTTAGATTTTTGATCCTGAAAATTTGGAGTTTACTTAATATTTGCTTGGCTACATTTTCTTGCTTTGTATACATTCAAACAGTGATTTTTTTTTTTATGGCCAGTATTTTGCAAAATTCTAATAACGTTTAAAAATCGAACAAAATATAGTTTTAATTAAATTGTGATTATTTTACTTTTCAATTTTCCTAGGCAAAGTGCTAATAATAAAATTGTAAGAAACATTTCACTAAAATGAAAAATGCTTTAAATTATTTCATATTATGTAAAATATTGACATCAGGACTACATAGAAGTGTCATTGGGTTCGTAAGATTTATAATCAAGGCTTTAGGAGATCTTTGGTTTTCTTCTGATTTCTCTGTCTCTCATTTTGTGGGGGAGGGCAGCTTAGGGTCTAGCTGCCTTTATATTTAAAACTTACATGTTTAAATCAACTCAACACTTGATAAAACATTTGTTAGCATTTCCTTAGGTTTATTTTTCTTAACTCATATTTAGCTAATTTTAAGAAACCATATTATGTTTTTATACTCAAGATTTAAAATTTTGTATAAAATTGATAACTTTAATACTTTAACCAAATTTTAGTGTCCCTGTACTTTGGTAAATATATGACTAACTTAAAAATTTTTTAAGTAACTCCTAATTTTTTGTTGTTTTGGCTTAAAGGTAACATCTATTACTCACTAAATATTTATAAATACAGAAGTAGAGAAGAAATGGCAGTATCTTTTATAACCTCACCACAGACAAACACATTAACAGATAATTTTCTTCATAGTCTCTCCACAGTCTAGGATCGAGAAAATGCACTAAATCTTTCTGTGCCTGAAAAGCACTATTCACATTTCTATTCAGAACAAATAAGATATTTGAATGGGTACCATGAAGTGGCTTCAAAAGGTATTTAGAATAGGATGATAGGATAAACATTATAGGAGACAGGTTTCAGCTTGGTTTCAGAGGAATCTCTTTGCTGTATTAAACTGGATCAGAGTATATTATAGCTACATTGCTGAAATCTGTACCTTTGATAGAGTCCAGTACCTTTAATTTTCCCCTTCCTGGGCGTGTCACGTATTTTAAAAAAAAATCAAGTTTCTTTACTTGATTTAATATGTAAAAAAGTATTGCCCTTGCTATATGTCAAACACTTTATGTTTTGTAAGTATAATTAATAGGTTATACCAATCTGTTTAACCATAAAATTAAATAAAAACCACATATCATGGGAAGCACATACAAAAATTTAAAATATTATAAATTCTACATTTATAACTAAAAGAACTGCTTTTAAGTTATTCAGCAAATAAGCAAATTGTTTAGTAATTCAAATAAAAATGTATCACACGATGTTTCAGAAACAATTTGAAGAATTATATGTAATCCTCTAACATTTCTGTAGTATTTAAATAAAGCTTCTGATAGAATTAACATTACATACTAAACCATTAAAGATTTTCTTTCTCTAATGTTGCCTCAGTTTTCTTATTTTTGTTTGCATTTATTTCTAGAAATATTATATACATGGTTCCCTTTTCATTTTAGATAATTTGTGGTCTAAAAGTTAAATTTTAGGTTACTAAGAAACTTTAAAGGGATTATGTAAATTTTTTTCATAGATCATTGTAATTTATTAAAAGGACATGTTTTTAAGTGTTATTATGATACAAATCATAACCATAAAATTCACCTATTTAAAATGTATTATTCAATCTTTTATTAGTACATTGGCAGAGTTGTGAATGTATCACCACAATCTAATTCTGGGGAATTTCATCAGTTCCCCAAAAAACTCTGTAAACATTAGTAGTCACTTCCCATTCTATCTTACCCACTTTACCCCCATCTTTAGCTCTAGGCAACCAATATACTTTATCTATAGATTTGCCTATTCTGAACATTTCATACGAATGGAATCACATATGGTCCTCTGTGACTCACTTCTTTCATTTAGCATAGTATTTCACGATTTATCCATGTTGTAGCATGTATCAGTACTTGTTCCTTACTTTGGTGCTATGTATACCTACATACTGGACAAAACTCAATGAATGGCCAGACATGGAAAAGCTTTTACATAGCACTATCAGTGTTCATTATTCCACTAATGTAATGGAATTTAAGTAAAACTTGTTTATGCACATATTACATTCATTTCTCTTTTATAATTTACCATTTATAGATACATTTATTTTGCCTCATTCATTTTTAGTTTTCCATGAATTTTGATTACATATTACATATGTCCTGTATTATCAATGTACTATTTTATTGTTATGATCAGCCAAAAAAGGCAAAGCAAATAAAGCAAACTAAAAATTTCAACACATAAACTACACAAGAAGCAAAACAAATTTTAAAAAATTAAAAATCATGTGTAAATAGTAAAATATTAACTTTCAGAGGCAGCAATTATTTGCTGATTATGGATTTGATTTCTATTATATTTATTTAAATATTTAATTATATACAATCTTATTTCAAGCAAGATGAATAAGGGTAATAACCTGAACAGATTTTTTCTCAATATAACAGGGAAAGATTTAGAGATAAGGAAGGAGGGAGGAAGGGAGGAAGGAGGAGGAGGGAAAACAGAAAGGAGCAAAGGGGGAAAGACAAGAGGGAGGGGAGGAAAGCAGGGAAGACAGAATAAAGCAGAAAAGGCTGGGAAAAAGGAAGAGAAAAAAATGGAAGGAAGAAGACCTTACATGGGTGACTCAGCTATATCTTTAAACATTAGGAAAGCTAAGTGACAAAATTAATATCAGTTACATTAAAGGTTTTAGAAAAGAGTAGAAACAGATTGTCATTTATTTCATTTTTCATGTTTTAAATTTATTTTATCATGTTGTATTAAAAAATATCTGCCCAACTTGTTTTTTTAACCTTTCATTATGTATATATTCATCTGGAAAAAGGCATATAATATTTATCCAAGACTAGATATCACTAACAAGATTTATCTAAGACTAAATATCACTAAAAATTGATATTTTTCTAATGTATTTGTATAAATATATATTATTTAACCTTTTAAATATTTATTGTTTTTAATCATATTTGTCCTATTTACTTGTTTCAGACAAATTGTATTGAAGTTGTTTTTTGTGGAACTGTATTTCTGTGAGTTTCTTGAGTTATTTTAATAATTATAATTGTATATTTTTGAAGATAGTTTATCTGGTACACACATAATCATGACTTGTATGTTTCTGCAATTTTATTCATTTCAATTTACATAAAATGCCTCATATAATATTTAATACTTATTGTCTTCAATGCTATTTGATATAATATTAATATTTATTGATATTATAATTATACAACTTTGATAATTATTAAAGAAATTTTGAAATTATGGGTAAAATTTCTTAAGACTGTATTTCATCATATATAAGGCATCACTATGCTATGCACTATGCAGTCTTATTTCATCTATCACTAAGAGAGCAAAAACACTGCCAGTGAAACTATATGAAAATGATTTCTCATTCCTGCATTTTTCTTAAATAACATTGTCTTCTGGACCATCGAAGGCATTTGTGAAGCATCATTCTTCCCCCCCACCAAGTGGTACAGAAGTATAATTAACAAATAAAAATTATATATATTTAAGGTATACCACTTTATGTTTTGATTTACTTACACATTGTGAAGTAATCATAACAATTGAGCTAATTAACATATTCATCACCTCACACAGTGAACATTGTCTTTATTCTTTTTTTTCCCATGGTGCTGAGAACACTTAAGATCTAACCACTTAGCAAATTTCAAATATCCAATATAGTATTATTAACTATAGTCACATTGCTGTACATTAGATCTTCAGACCTTATTAATCTTGCATAACTGAAACTTTGTACCCCTTGATCAACAGGTCCCTGTTTCCATACTCTAGTCCCTGGCAACCACCATTCTATTCTGTTTCTGTGAGTCTGACAATTTAATATTTCACACATAAATGAGATAATGCAGTATTTGTTCTTCTCTCTCTGACTACTTATTTCACTTAGCATAATGTCCTACAGTTGACCATTCTCCAGATGACGAAAATTTTATCTGTGTTGCCACAAATGGCAGGATTTCCTTCTTTTTAAAGAATGAAAAATATTCCATTTCATGTATATACCACATTTTCTTTATCCACACATCCAATGATGGCTGTTTAGTTTGTTTCCATATCTTAGCGCTTGTGAATAATGCTACAATGAACATGGAGTGCAGATATTTCTTCGAAGAACTGATTTCATTTCCTTCGGATATATACCCAGAAGTGGAGTTGCTGGATCATATGGTTGTTCTATTTTTAAATTTTCCAGGAATCTCCATACTGTTTTCCATAATGACTGTGCCAATTTACATTCCCACCAACAGCATAAAAATGTTCCATTTTCTCCGTATGTTAGAATGATATCTACATTCTAACAGGTGTAAGATGATACCTCATTGTGGTTTTGATTTGCATTTCCCAATGATTGGTGATGCTCAGCTCCTTTTCATATAACTCTTTGACATTTGTATTTCTTTTGAGAAATGTCTGTTTAGGTCCTTTGCTCATTTTTAAGTCAGACTATTTGCTTGTATATTTTGGATATTAAACCCTTACAGATATATGGTTTGCAAATATTTTCTCCCATTCCATAGGTTGCCTTTTCACCCTTTTGACTGTTTCCTTTGCTGTGCAGAAGATTTTTAGTTTGATGCAATCCTGTTTGTCATTTTTTGCATTTGTTGCCGTTGCTTTTAGAGTCATATCCAAAAAAATAATTGACCAGACTCATGTCAAGAAGCTTTTTCTCCATATCTTCTTCCAGTACTTTTACTGTTTCAGGCTTCATGTTTACATCTTTAATCAATTTTGAGTTGACTTTTGTATATGGTATGAGATAAGGGCTTAGTTTCAGTCTTATCCATGTGGATAACCAGTTTTCCATCATAACTTATTGAAGAGGTAATCTTTCCCCATTGTATGTTCTTGGCACACAATTCTGAAGATGAATTGATCATAAATTTATGGATTTATTTCTGGGTTCTCTCTTCTGTTCAATTGGCCTATATGTCTGTTTTTAAGCCACTGTTTTGCTTGCTGTAACTTTGTAATTTATTTTGAAATCAGGAAGTGTAATGCCTCCAACTTTGCTCTTGCTGCTCAACATTGCTTTGATTACTTTGGGTCTTTTGTGGCTACGTATGATTTTTAGGATTGTCTTTTTTATTTCTGTAAAGGGATTTTGATAGAGGTTGCACTGAATCTGTAGATCATTTTGGGTAGTATAGACATTTTGACAATATTCATTTTTCCATGAACATGGAACGTCTTTAAATTTATCTGTGTCTCCTTTAGTTTTATTAATATTTTATAATTTTCAGTGAACAACGTTTATGGTTAGGTTTATTCCTAAGTATTTTGTTCATTATTTTGCTATTTTGAATGGGATTGTTTTCTTAAATTCCTTTTTGGATAGTTCATTGTCTGCATATAAAAAATGACTGGTGTTTGTAAGTTACTTTTGATCCTGCAATATTACTAAATTCATTTATTAGTACTAGCAGTTATCTTGTTGTGTCTCTAGGATTTTCAACATATATCTGCAAACAGAGGTAATTTTACTTCTTCTTTTCTGAATTGGATGCCTTTTTTTTCTTGTCCAATTCACCTGGCTAAGAATTCTGGCTAAGTACTATACAAATAGAAGTGGCAACAGTGGGCAACCTTGCTTTGTACTATCTTAGAGGAAAAGCTTTCGTGTTTTTTCCCCATTGATTATGATGTTAGCTGTGGGCTTTTCATATATTGACTATTGTGCTGAGGTGCATTCCTTCTATACCGATTTTGTTAAGAGTTTAAAAAAATTATCATCAATAAATGTTAAATTTTGTCAAAACTTTTTCCTGCATCTATTGAGATAATCATTTTTTTTCATTCTGTTAACGTTGTGGGTATAATGTATCATTTCTTAAAAAAGCTCTCCAGTACTGTTTCAAACATTTTCTTCAACTCTTGACAACCCTTACCCAAGTGTTAAGACTGGTTGTAATACTATGGAATGAAAATTAGGTGACAACTTAATTAAATATAAGTGGAATCATTGATGCATATAATTTCAGTCGAGGTGAGGAAACAGAAATAGACATAAGCTATTTTACATATGTTCAGGCAATGTCAACAAGAATGGCTATAATCAGTAATTATTTAATTTGTCTTGGTTTGGGAAGTTTTTCAATACAAAAAAAATATAATGTCTTAAAGTTCATAAAATACAGAACATGAAACATACCATTAAATGGGTAACATCTATGCAAACCAATTATCTGCACAAGGGTTAATGTTTTTGCTTATGTTTAGCTTATATACTGACTAAACCTATTTGGCATTTTATATCATTTTTAAGCAGACTTCTATCAAATTGTAAATAAAGTAATTTCAAACCCACAATGTGGATTTCTTGTCTAAAAAAAAATTAATACTGCAGACTTCTGTGGTATTCTTCCTATATCCCCCAACAAGACCAAGGCCCCATTCCTCCATCTTCTAGGAATGTTGACGGATTACAATTTTAATCTAAGTCCTTCTCCAGGAACTGCCTTCAGTCTCTTTATCAGAGTAGCCTGCAGCCCATAAGTGTTTAAGCACAATGTTTGCTTTACCACAAAATATAAAGCTGATTTATCTCCTCTCTTCCACACGGGGGACACATTTTAAAACTGATAACATCCAAGAGCAAAATAACTCTTGAAATAGAACTAGAAATCCATAAAAGATGCACAAGCCAAACTTGGATTCAATTATTCCAGTGGGAAGACATAAAAATGCCTATTTCAGAAATGGCATATACAGAACAGATGTTTTGATAACAGTTATCAAACAGATTTCATGTTTATAGTACAGAAAAGTATTAGCTGCTACTGGCTAAAAAAAATAAAAAGACAAAATATGCCATAGCACTTGAATAAAAGTAAATATACACATTTATTTTCCTTTAACTTTAGAATTTGTATGTTGCATACTGCCTGCTCTAACTGATCATGAAAAACTCAAATCTAGAACCTCCTGGCACAGCTATTCAATACTTCCACCCCTACACCAAATAATTATGAGTATTTGTAAAGCTTAATTACCGGACATTTTCTATTTAAAGTCTGAGTGAATGCACAATTAAATATAAATTTATCATAGTTACTAAAATTTGCTTATTTATAATGAAAATATAAAGAAATTGTAGTACATATTATAAATCACATCACTTACTGCCTCACTCTAATAATTAGTTGCCAATAGTGCTATTTTTCCACGGAGGATTGAGAAGTACATGCATATTTCAAAGGTCAAGTAGAAAACTTATCTATAATTATGTGCAGGGAAGCATAGTGTTCTACATCAATTTAAATAATTTCAGCTGATTTACCTTTTATTCTTTATGGCATGAAGCCATTGTTTGTTTTGTTCCCTACATAGCTCCTATATATAACAGTATCTAAAAGTTTTATCTCCCTGATTTCCTCCATACAGGTTCACCTATCAGCTTTTGGGAAATTAGTATGAAACTGAATATAAACTAAGTTTATTAATGAGGTAAGTGATCAGTCTCAGGGGTTGATTAACAATGGATGTTTCAGTTGTACTACAGATTTGCCTGTACTTTTAATGAAGTTTAATAAAACTGCATCAGTTAACTACTGTTATATAAAACCACCCAACACCCCTGGCTTGTAACAACACTCATTTACTTTTTCTAATGCATCTGCTTGTCACTGGGGGTTTGCTGCTTAAGGCAGTTCTTGGCTGGGGCAGTTCAGTTGTGGTGGTTCTGCTGCCCATGGCCTTCCTCTTCCTGGGTCCATGATCCTCTCACGGTGATGTCAAAAGTGCAAGCAAGCTAGTGGAAACGCATAAGACTTTTTCAGGCCTCAGCTTGGATTTAGTGCATTAAAAATTCAACTACTTGCACTTACCATTGTCCTTAGCAAGACATTGGGCCAAACCCAATGCCAAGGGACTCTGCCCACAATGAGGCTATGACAAGGCTATGGATACAGGGAGGAATGAAGGATCAGAGACAAGAATCCCACCCACCACACATACATACAAACCACAATAGAACAAACTATCAGTACTCCACTGTTATAGTTTTTGTTTATTTTTTAATGCAATGGAGAATAGAGGGCTTTTTCTACACTGGTATTAGTTACACATTTTATAATCTTAGAAGTACAAACTCTTCCCTAAGAACATAAGCACTTTAAACCCAGATAATAGACATTTATTTTTGATGATGAAAGAAGAGACTGTGAACCCTTTTATTGTCCTAAAATCTACCCAAGTTCATTATTCATTCAGTAAAATTATCGGAGTTTCCTACGCGATCAGCATTTACTAAAACATGGGAATACAAAGGTTTATAGAGTAGATATTCTTGCCGTCTCATATAGGACAGTCTAGGGAAGTTTATATGGCATAAAAGATAACGCGAAGTACAGATAAGAGAGTAAGGGCAACTATGTCCCAGCTTCAGGGTGAAGTAGTTAGGAAAGATAAGTTAAACATTTATCACATTTGGGTTTTAGAAACAGAATATTTCAATACAAATCTAAAGATAGATAAACAATACTAGTAACTACAATAAGCAAGGTGAGAATTCATAATGGTGTGTTTTACAGCAATAGCACTGAATAGGAGAGAAATGGACAGTTTGATCATCATATAAGGGGCAGAATCAACATGAGTTTGTGACTGATTAGAAAGAGGAATGGAGAAGTGAAAGTCAAGTATAGGGCTAGTGTTTAAATGCAAATAACAAAAGAGAAATCAGTAGAAAAGCAGGTTTAGGAGAAAGGCAGTAAGATGATGAGAGATTATTTGATGATATAGATGATAATTTAATATTTCCTAATGGATTTTCAAGTAGATGTTTTCATAACCCATCAGACATATGGATTTGGAACTTATGAGTATAAATGGGACTGAGACTCATAGAACTGTGTACAAAGGTAGTAGAAGCCAAGAAACATTGGATGAAATGCAAGAGCTGTGTACCAACTGAGATGAGAAAGGGAAACTGAGAAAATCTCGAGGACCACCAAATGAAAGGGACAGACAGAAGTTGTGAATATGGTTCCTAAAACAAGGATAGTAGAAATAGAGAGGATATAGTGATGTTTAGTTTTCTTATGTTTCAGTTTATCCGTAGGTCCTCTTGCCCTGCATTCAGCTGAGATCAAAGAAGAAGACAAAAAGTTAACTTCTATTTGCTAGAAAATCAATTAAACCAATTTTCTAATTTACTTTCAACAATTCTTAGCTATCAAATCTTCCATCCTTTGATAGATACTTAGGAGTCCCCAATTGTGCTAGAATTTCAGAATCTCTTTGGATCAGTGTTAAAACCATGAGCCACTGTGACATATATTCTGCCAGCCTTTGGTGCGGCACTGGAGCAGCTAGTGTATCCTTGTCATTGACCAATTACTCTCTACCTTAGGTAGGTAGATTCTACGTAAGGTAGAATCTCAGGGTAAATTATTTTCTTCCCCCAACTTTATTGAGATACAATTGACAAATACAATTGTACATATTTAAAGTGTACAACGTGATGTTTTGATATATGTATACAGTGTGAAATGATAAGCACAATCAAGTTAATTAACACGTCCATCACCTCAAGGAGTTACCTGTTGTGTTTGAGTGGTGAGAATGCTTAAAATCTACTCTCTTAGCAAATTTCGAGTATATAAATACAGCATTATTAACTAGAGTCACCATGCTGTGCATCAGACCCCCAGAACTTATTCATCTTATAACTGAAAGTTTGTACCCTGTGACCAACATCTCTTCATTTCCCTGACTCCCCAGTTCCTAGCAATCACTCTGTTTCTATGAGTTAAACTTCTTTTTAGATTCCACATAAGAGTGAGATGATACAGAATTTGTCTTTCTCTGCCTGGTCTATTTAACTTATCATAATGTCCTCCAGGTTTACCTACACTGTTGCAATAGGCAGGATTTCCTTCTTTCTCGCGGCTGAATAATATTCAATTCATATCCTAAAAAAATCACTGCAGCACCAATGCCAAGGTGCTTTCTCCTTATGTTTTCTTCTGGGAATTTTATGGTTTCAGGTTAAAAAATTTAATCCATTTCAAGTTAATTTTTCTAGGTGGTGTAAGATAAGGGTCTAGTTTCATTCTTTCACATGTGGATATTCAGTTTTCCCAACACCATTTACTGAAGAGGGTCCTTTCCTCATTGTGTGTTCCTGATACCCTTGTCAAAGATTAATTGACTGTATAAGTGTAGATTTATTGTTGGTCTAGTATGTTCAAGAATTTGAAGAATTAATATTATTAAAATGTCCATCTGACCCAAGGAAATCTACATATTCCACACAATCCCTACCAAAACTGCAATGGCATTTTTCACAGAAATAGAAGAAAAAAAAAAAAAAAACTCTTACAATTTAATGGAACCACAAAAGACACCCCAATAGCCAAAGCAATCTTGAGAAAGACAAACAAAGCTTGGAGGTATCACACTTTCTGATTTCAAACTATATTACAATGCTCAGGGTAAATTCTAAGCTTCTAAAGGCAATAGATTTCCACAGAAAGCTTGAGACATTTGAAAATAAAAAGTAATTACTGTAGTAGTCACATATCTTGAAATTCCTCATGTTTCTATGTCTATTAGCTGTCTGGTTATATTCAGGGCACTCTGTTGATTCTAGCTAAATTCCACATTATATTTCACTCTGATAAATGATGGAATTTGGGGCATTCACATTCACCTCATTCTGAGCATATCATAGTGATATTCCTTGCAAGAGTCCAACTGGCTACATGCTAAACCCAATACCAAGGAAGGAACTGCATCTATTGACAAGTTCTTCATTACAGGGAAAATAATTAGCTTAAACACATCAGTTAAGCCACTCAGCAACAAATTAGCTTGGCTTTGTAAACAGATAATATATTAACAATATTATTTTCAAATGCTGTGAATTTTCTTCAGGGTCTAATCTAATGGGCTCCTTAACTGATTTTAATTATTGATGACCACACATGGTTTTTCTTCCCTTTACTGCCATAGTTCACTCCTGTATTGTACTGCCTACTGGATCTCATTGACAAGTCTAGAAAAAAATTTTTAAGTAGAAATATCTTCTAGTTCCCAATTCAAGTTACCATATACCTATATTGCACTACCAGTCCTGGGGAACTCTGTCCAGGTCCTGATTTTTGTCTGTCCTCATGCCCACTTTCCCACACCCTAAATACCTAAACTGAACAACAGGGAACCTGCTTATTGAAGTGCTGCAAGTAAGAACGTTTTTAAACATTTTTTTCTTACTATGTATTTTCTATCTACATCTTTGGGCTCTGACTTTTAAATTTCATATTGTATACATTTTCCCTTCCGTGTCAAGTATGACAGATGAATCAACTTGGTATCACAGGAATTTTTCAAAACTCCTAACCATCTTCTTGAGGGAGGAAGCTGTATCATGCTTCCTATTCACAGACATAATCTAAAGAAATATAATCTTCTCTGCTACAGATTTCAATCATACCTGGATTTATTTAGTGAGTGCTTTCTATTTTCCAGGCACTGTTCTTTTATTTTACATGACCTATCCAATTAAATTCACGCAATAGCTCTATATATTTGGTACTTTCCCCAAATTTTACAGAAGTACCTAATACACATAAAAGTTAAATCACTTGCTAAATGTAATTAATAGTCAGTGGAAGCAGAATTTGAAACAGATATTACCATCTCAAATAATATGTAACAGTGCCTCTTCCTACATTTAAACAAAAATATTTTTTTGCGTCGATTACTTCAGAATCTTTTAGAAAATTACACTTACGACTATGGACCTTGTCTCTTATTTATCATTATAAATTGGGTCACTACTGATTTTTAATTCATGTACTCTATATCCCTTTTATTTTTTATATTTTTAAAAAATAATTGAGATATATTTTTTATATCCTTCCAATTTATCGAGATATTATCTTCTTAGCAAATCTTTCAAATAGAGGTCAGCCAAGCTCTTTGAAAAATTCAGTATCATGCCATATGCACACAGTACATTTACTTACACAAATGTTCAAGAATGCTAGATAAATAACACTTATTTGTATTCTTAAGTTAACATTGATGCAAAAACTATTGCTTTATCTTCATCAGTGCTGTTAATAAGATGTCTTTAAAAACATGTATATGTGTAACTGAATCACTTTGTTGCATACCTGAAACTATTACATTGTTAATCAACTATACTCCAATATAAATAAAACGTTAAAAAATATCATAAAAATAAATAAATAAAAATTCCTCCTTTAAAAAAAAAATCACATTGAAAAGACTGTGACAAATTATTGTTGAAGTTCTTAAGGATGGAGATGGCGAGGTGGATAATAGAAATGTCAGAAAGGTTATCTTTTCATTGTTAGAAAATTATTTATGCAATTTATCAAATATGCAGTGAATACTTACTCTACCTATTTATCTGACTGAAAAAATAGTCTCCTAAAGTACATTTAACTTGTTCATATTTTTTTGATTATTGAATGTTTGGATTTTTTTTATTACCTAATTTATTTATGTTTATATGTTGTGCTTTTCCCCCTCATCGATTAGATCAATTATTTTTTCTTGATTCTGTGTTCTTTTGCTGTGTTGGTTTGGAATTATAGATTATATTTCTCCAAAATACACTTTCATTCTTATCTCCACATCCCTCCAACTTATAAGTCATATTGATCTAAATTATAGGTTTATAACCTTTTATTTCTTCATATCAGAAAAATAATGTGCACATCACACACACGTAGAGAAATTTACTTCTTCACCACAGCTTTTTGCATTTTGTTTTTTTAATCAATTTTAGTTCCATCCTCATGAAGAATATCTTAAAATTATTATTTTTTCCAGAAGAATTGGTGAAGAGTAAATTCTCTATTGTCTTGTGTGCGTTATAGTTTTTATTTCTGTGGCTGTTTTAAAAATACTAAGTCTTCCTTAATTCTTCTTCTGTGATTCCTATTAGACATATAGCTTGGGTTTCACATCCTTATCTCCAGGCTCCTGAAGTCTTTCATATTCTGGTGTTTCACCTCTCTGTGCTGCATTCAATGCAGTTCTCTGACATGGGGGATTATGTTTTCATAGGGTTTTAATGACACATTTGATTTTTTTGCTCACATTTGGTGGGCTTACTTTTGTGTGAAAATCTTTTCTAATATGAGCTTTTGGAGAATCATTAGTCAAGAAATAATTTTATATTTAAAAAATTAGTTTCTGGCAGGGGGTCAGGTAGCATTTATTCTCACACAATGTGAACCATGTAAATTCAAACCCCAAAACACCATGAAGCCCAGTGTTTTTAAATGATCTGGAGATCCACAGCTGAGGGAAGAAAAGATAATACATGATTGTCATATTTTACCTCTGTGATAGTAGAGTTTTTGTTTTAGTTTTTCTAATCTAACATGTCATTAGAAGTATAGTTTCAGAGTGAGTATTTAATTGCAATTTGCTGCTTTTACAAGGAGTCAAAAATTTCTCAACTTTCATAGCTTCACATTTTTTATTATTTTTAAAGATATTATTGATGTGGTCTCTCACATTCCCAGAACAAAAAATAACCTGGTCAATTCCTCATATAATTATTGCTCAATCAATATTAACATATCCTTAGATAAAATTAATTTAAAAATTATTAGAACTTTATCTTATTCTACACACATTCATACTAGCACAACACTATACTTTGAAATAAAGTCTTCTTTTTTTAGAAATTGAAAATACTATAATCTGTATAATTAATTCACAAAAATGTTCCCTTGTTATATGAGATTAAGCTCTAGTCAGTTTTTTCTTATAATAATTTACTGACTGTTTACACTTTGTGGAAATACATTCTCATTAAGCTTGCAGCAATAACGTTTTCAAAATGCTATGGATTTTATTTTATGCAGAAATAAAACTTCTTAAATTAACTTCAGCTTATAATGATTTCTGTGTGCATTTTTTCACTGTGTAAACATGCTAGAGAATTAATGAACAGTGAGAGTGCTTGTGGGTTCCATCCAAATACTACCGATTGTTCACACAATTGATAAATTGAGAAATTACTCTTGAGAACTGTATATTACACTGAAAATACAGATGTGAAAAATCCAAACTCAGCCCCTGATCTCACAGAATATTTGAACATAATTTTTTTAATGTCATATGAACACCATTTATTTTCCCTCAATCAAGGTGAGAATACTATTATTTCTCAAATAAGAGGTGTAACCCCAACAGAGAGAATGTATTCTGCTTAAAAAATTTTTGATATGTGAGTCATAGAGAAACTGTGCCCAAGATTTTTAAATTTCCTGTCTAATGCAATAAGAATGGTATTTGAAATAGTGTGTCACTCCTGAAATGCAAAGAAAATTGGAATTTTACAAGTCTGGCTCTATGAAGAAGGAATGAAAGGAAGGAAGGAAGGGAAGGAAAGGAGGAAGGGAAGAAGGATCTATTATTTAATGGATTGGGCACTATATTCAAAAAAGAGCAAAACAGCCAGTTAGTTGGAAGCCCTAGTAAATGAAGAAAGACCCTAGTTGTCAGGATAAGAAGATATTTCTTATAGGAATAAACTAACAAGAAATCTGAGAAGAGGGGATTGGCTCTTGATTTCTTTCTACTTTTGAATATACAAATCATTGTTTTACAACTAGCAGTCACAGAGAGAAAAAATCTAGTTAGTTACTACAGCGTATTAATTTTTAAAACTACCATTCATGTTATAGTAATATAGCCTAGGTAACCTAAATGATGTAGCTTTGAAACATGAAGGGAGTAGCTATAAGGACATTACTCACTGCACTATTTCCAGTGTATCTGAAGCAACCATATTCTACTGTTACATTTCTAGCACACGGCAGAGGGCTCTAGTAGTATTGACTATAGAATTGAACACTGTGTTCATAACTTGAGCAGAATATAGAAACAGATATTTATTAAACACGTTAGAATATAAAAATAAAATGAAAAAGGAGAAGTTAGTTATTTAAATTGATGAGTTTGTTCAACTCACCAATTTTTTGTGAGTGTTTTTCTACAGGTTTTTGTTTTGTTTTGTTGTTTTTAGAATTGTATTAAGCCTGCTCAGGTTTGCTTTTTTGCCAGCAAAAAAGCAAACCAGAGCTTTTGTTTAACCTCTGGAAAGTAATGATGAAAGAGACTGTTGATTCTTCCCTAAATCATTTTTGCAATAATATCATTAAAAGCATCATTATTATAGTAAAAATAACAATCTTATTCTCAAAGTAGATGGGATTATAGCTCATAAATAAAACATAATTACTGAAAAATTGATATGCATAAGGCACTGGGCTAACCACTGAAATGAGACAATTATGATAAAATACAGTATCTTTTCTGGTTCAGTATAAATAAAAATAAAAATGTAAGACAAGATAGAGCAAGTGTCATGAAAGATAAAACTAAAGCAAGGCACTTCGACAGTTCAATTGAGAAGAATCACGTAAATTGCTTACTTAGGTGGATAAATGGGGAGAATTAGGGTGCAGAGCTTTGTAGGCAGAGTAAAAAGCCTCTACCAGGCACAGCATTAGGGGAGTCAGGAAAACTACCCAGGGAATTACAGATGCTCAGAAGAGTAGTGTTCAAAAAGATAGTAAGAAAGACATAAGCATTGTGAGTTACAGTGGATTAATTTCATCAATAATGTATAAACACCTTGATGAATTGTTTTACTTAAAATCAGGTAGGCTTCAGTATGGCTCCTGCTAAAACCAGAAGAAGACTCAAAATCCTACATATGTCAAGTATCTTAAAGTCATCAGGCAGCCATGTATTGATATATCCACATAGTTAATTAAGTTCAATAAATATTGATAGCATTATATATGTAAGAACCTCTACTGGAATATATAGAAATCATTTTTATTGGATCTGATACAATTTAACAATTGTTTAAATATTTTTGCTTTGCTGTAGCATCACAGTTTGATACCATAAACCTCATGAATATTCAGTAAGTTTCCATTATATTTTTCCCTAAAACACATGATGGATTTCTAGTAGAGAAAGCAAAACCAAAAAGCCTTCTGTATATTTTACTGGCTAAGTTTTGACAAGAAAGTGCAATGGAACCCTTAATCCATTTAAATTTATTATTATTACTAATATGTTTTAAAAGGCCAATTGCACTGTGCTTTCAGCTGAACAAGTTCATTGTTTATCTCTTGAGATGGGTTTTTCAAATTAGTCTCTCAAAATATGCATGGGACACAATATCTTAAATATTTCAATTAAAGCCACACTATCCAACAAGTTTTTTTTTTTTTCCATAGCTTAGGCCTACCATAGAGTTCTTATAGATGAAGTGCCTCCCCCAATGCCAACTTGTCCTCTAGGACTCCTGAATGATTTCAAAGATTCCACAGTAATAGAAATCTTTAATATTCCTTCCTGGGTGAGAGTAAAGGCCTCCTTCAGTGCTGCTGATGAGTATCCTTTTCAGCTTGGAAGCAAACCCTGTCCACTGACGTGAAGATCACTGCGAACTCTTGGAAAAGAGCTCCCTCTAGTGCCACTATTTGGACTTTCACCTAGGAACAGCACATTCTCTGAACAGCTGTCTGGGTGCTCTATAGGACTCCCCACTAGTGGCCCATATGAAACACCAGAGGATAATTACCAGTGATATTTGGCCACTTTATCATCACTGTCACTGTCTTCAAGGCTATCCAGGACCCATTATCTCTCTTCTTAAAGGCATTTCATCCACATTCGGATTTGGTAAAGGTGAAAAAGTAAAGACATGACAAACTAAGTAGGTGGCAAAATCTGCTTCTCATCATATCCAGACGTCTGGCCTAACAATGTGTCATTTAATTCAGTGACACAGTGTGCAGATGCTGAGCTATCCAACAGTCTTTATCCTGTGTGATACAAAGGTAATATTTCTTAAGTTTTTGAAAAAGGACAGAAAATAGAATTCTAATGTCATGAACCAAAGGTTAGCTCCGAGAAGGCAATGGCCAGTTAGGAACTGCTACACATCTTAAAACCAGACTATACAGGTGGAGTCTTTAGGCCGACACTTGAAGTAAGCAGTGACCCAATATTTCTTTTCTGGAAAACTGACTATAGATAGCTGCTTTTAGCATCAGCTTTGTCAGCAAGAAACCTGAAAAAAAGTTGGTAGTAGTATTGTTCTTTCTCTGAGGAGGTCTGATGAGTCTTCTCATTTGCCACCATCTCCATCAGTATCTATTTGTCATCTCATTGAACCTACCCTGGTAGATTAGCCTCATTTGGCAGTACAGCTTAGCCATAGAGCAAGCAGTGATAACATTGATATGGTTTCTCCTTTGCCTCCTCCCCTGGAAGATGCCATATCATCTGACTGGTAAAGAACTACACAACTGCCTTCCACTTGCTAATGTGGTCACAGCTAACCCTATTTTAACTACACAGGAGGATGTTATGATCCACTGAAGGTTTTATTCAGGAATGCACAAGCCAAATTCAGTGTTATAGGTTCATGTCTTTTTCAGTGACATATCCAACTGGCCCAGTGTAGCTGCTATCTTTAGACAATCAAGTCAGTCAAAGCAAAATAAAAAGTTCTGAGAAATAATAAAGATAATAAAGCTGGATAATTACATCATTCCCATAACTTATTTCTACACCCCAATCCTTGAAAGCTTTTCAATAGTATCTCCACCTTCTCTCCTCTCACATTCAATTGGAAATCACATCTGCATTGTAACTTTCAAGACGTTTTCCCCTTCTGAATTAAACAACATGTTTCATTGCTTATTAAAACTTTCCATGAGACCACTGTATTGAGGGTGATAAAGAATGTATTACGTCCATATAATACTATGTTTCTTCGTCCATTTCTGTATTTTAGTAGTAGTTTGTAGCCTGATGGGAATAAATATATACAAGTGGGCGAAACTGATGTACTATTCTCTGTTCTAAACCTTTAAATATTGGCAATTTTTCTCCTACAGCATAAACAAAGTCTAGAATAGAATAATAATTCCAACATAATCTAGGGGAGTATACTCCCTGAACTACTGATATGGCTTAAAATATATTCCACTTGCAAGCTATTCTCAGATTCATAGTATTATCAAAATTTTATAAGTTTAATAAAAATACTAGATACATTGATTATACTTATTTTTATTTTTCAATTTTTATTGAGATATGATTGACATATGACATACTAGTTTCAGGTGTACAACATAATGATTCAATATTTGTATGTATTGCAAAATGAGTACCACAATAAGTCTCTACTTATTTTTAAATATCATTCACGCAATAAGGTTTTCTGGAACAATAGATGGAGTACCATTCTAATGATCCACAATTGGCAAAATGAATATACTATAAATGCTTATTCCATAAAGTTAATCATCTACATATGCTATGTGATCCTAAAACATTACTTCATATCAAATTTTAAAGTAACATTTCTTTTTTTAACTAAAAAAATTAAAACAGTAGTAGTGTAACTGAGCAGGACGTTATTGGAGCCTTCCTGGGACAGACCTCCCTGACGCCATGTCCTCTACCTGCCTCTACCGCGTACAAAAAACAAAAACAAAAAAACCTGGGGAGTTGGGAATTGGTTCCTTGGGACATGAGTCCACTTCCTCCCCCAGGTTGCTGGCTTCCTGAATAAAGCTGTCTTTCTTTTTACCCAACACTTGTCTCTCAGTATTGGATCCTTGAGCAACTAGCAACCAAACCTGAGTTCGGTAATAGTAGGTCACTTTATAGCGTGTTGTACATGTTAAATGGTCTTCCCAAGTACCTCGGAGGTGGTTTGTATTACTCTACCAATTTTAAAAATGAGAAAGTTAAGGCACAGAAGGGCATCTTACTCATGGTCACTAAATTGGAAATCTCTAGAGCTGACAGCTAAATATTACATAGTCGGGTTTGATTACTTGCTGATTGTACAGTATGTTATTCTAGTTTTAATTATGTAGAACAAGCAAGCAATAATGTTCAGCCATATATGGGATAATTTTCCCAATACTTAATTTTCAAACTTCTCATACTGCCAACATTGTTTTTACTACAAATATTTTGGTTTTTGGTTTTAATAAATATTTTTATTTATTTATTTTTTGCGGTAAGCGGGCTCCCCACTGCTGTGGCCTCTCCCGTTGCGGAGCACAGGCTCCGGACGCGCAGGCTCAGCAGCCATGGCTCAGGGGCCCAGCCGCTCCGCAGGCATGTGGGATCTTCCCGGACCGGGGCACGAACCTGTGTCCCCTGCATCGGCAGGCGGACTCTCAACCACTGCGCCACCAGGGAAGCCCCTGTTTAATATTTTTTAATGATTATTTATACATTTTAACTGTGCTATAGACAAAGAAAATAATTGCAGTGTAATATACTGCTATTACAGGGCCACAGGTGGCCTTCTACAATGTGGAACCCAGGGATACGGAGGGCTGACTGTATATTTGTTGAAAATAATCTGTGTATAAGTGGATCCATGCAGTTCAAACCCCTGGTGTTCAAGAGCCAACTGAACTTAAGTTTCAAGATCAGAGTCACTGTAATAAACATAGTAACATGTTAATAATTTGAATGTATTAAATTTTTAATCCAAAATATTTAAGACTGCAGAGAAAAGAAAGGGAGATAAACAAAATGGTAATGGAATTTTCCATGCTTATTTTTTTGTTCCAGTTTGAAAATGATTTAGAAACCGTGCAAGGATTCATAGACTGTAGATATGCTTTATGACAGATGAATAAGCATAGATTCTGTAGTTGGCATGCCTGCTACTTTAATAAGCTCTCTTCAGTGACAGGCTTTCATAACCTTGGGTGAAATAAAACATTGTAAGGCACTACCTTATGCAGCACACTAAAACCTATAATAAGGCTGTATCATTTGGGAAGGCGATATTAACTCAAGAAACACAGTAAGATCAATTTGTAGTGGCCATGAAAATCTGCCACTTAAGTCTTCGCACGATTCATCGATAGCCCTAGCCATTAGTCCTGTGGATCCACCAATACATTCCACACACTCCTCCCCTGGGATACTCCCTAGGGAAAAATACATATCCTCACTGGGACTCTTGGAATCAAGAGATACAAATGACAGAACAGATTTACATGATAGAAATACAATTAGAAAAGTATTGAAAGGAGGAAGCAGATTCTTAAAAGTCAACTTACTCCCTGTAAGTATATACCTTGCTTGCATTAAAATTTTTAAAAAATCATGGGAGATTACACATTTGTTTTTATAAAATTAAGAGATTTCTTTATTGAGGATGAAATAATAAAACATCCCTATTTGCGCTAAGAGTTCTAAATAAAATTAAAAAGTGTTGTTCCTTATATAAAAGTTTTTAAAGATTACTAATGAATAGAGGTAAAGAGTTGTTACAAATGAACACTTTTCTCTACCTGCTACAAAAAAAGTAAACAATTCTCAGAAAATTGCTTTATAAATCAAATATTTATCAGCTGATGTTAGGGTGCCTACGGCTGGATACATTTCCTAAATTGATCACATTCATAGTAGTTGTATCTCCTAAGCACACGTGGCTAGATTGTGAGTTCCAGTGAACATCGCCGGCCTTGCCTGCAGCACATATATGTAGCCTGAGCAGGCTTCACATTCCTCCCGGTGCTCTTACCCTGAGCACGACCAAATATTATCCTTAGCTCACTGTCTCCCATAGAGCCTAGAGGATCAGTTTAGTGTTCTTCTGGGTGTTTTTCCAGATGTTTCCTTGAGCCCTGAAAAATCGTGCATTCATTCTGAAATGAAAATAGAGTTGAAATGAAGTTTAAAAAAAAGAAGTCAAATCCTTTTCTCTTTCCATATATTGTTGCACTGAACTTCTCCCATTTTGGTCTCCTTTTTGTCCTGGGATTATATTAAAAACTGTCTTGTGATAAAGTGAAAAAGTGAGAGGTCTTGATCACCCACATTTTAGGGTATAAAAAGGAGGATACATGATCTTAATAACTATAGATAAATTTAGTAAATAATATTAGTCTTATTCTTTTGGACAAAAAATTCACCTTTAGTATTAAAACAACTGTAATTAATTTTATTTGCTTTCCTTTGAATACATACTCTTTTTATATATTTTAAGCATCAAATCATAATGCAATGTATGCATTAAAATTGTTCATCTACTTATGTTACCACTTATTCCACTGTCCACTTCACTTTATAGATAACCACTATCTTCATTTAGTCCTCAAGGTTTTCAAAATTTAGATATAATCAAACATATATAATAATATTTTATATACAGTTTTCTACATTTTGATTATAAAAGGTAATAAATATAGCAGAGTCTATAGTGTCTTGGCTGATTTTATCCTTTAAAGTGTTGGCAGAGACCAGAGAACATGCTGCCGCCACAGGGTGCCTGAAGAGAGTTTAATGGAGAGAGTGTTTTAGAGGTGGATTAGTCAGGTTCTCCTGAGAAACAGAAGCAATAGGAGATAGATAGATAGATAGATACATAGATAGACAGATAGATAGATAGATAGACAGATAGATAGATAGATAGATAATATATGAGAAGATTTATTGTAGGAATTGGTTCACACAGTTATGGAGGCCAAGAGTCCAATGATCTGGAGTCTACAAGACTGAGAAACAAACCAGGAAAGCCTGCGATGTAATTCAGTGCCAGTCTGAAGGTCTGAGAAGGGTGGCAGGCAATGGTGTAGTCCTACTCTCAGTTTAAGAACCTGAGAACTAAGAGCACCAGTATCTGAGGGCAGGGGAAGATGGATATCTCGGCTCAAGCAGAGCGACAGAGACAGACAGAGAGAGAGAGAATTTGCCCTTTCTCCTCCTTTTTGCTCTATTCAGTTCCTTAATGGACTGGATGGTGCCTGTGTGGGTGAGGGCAGATCTTCTGTACACAATCTACTGCTTCAAATGCTGATCTCTTCCTGAGACACCCTCACCAATATGTGCAGAAATGATGTTTTACCAGCTACCTGGGCATCCATTATCCCAGTCTGGTTGATACACAAAATTAACCATAACAAAAGGTACTGACAGAGTTAAGAGAATCCACAAGAGATGGAAAAGTACCCAAAGTTAGAAACATTGGGAAACTGTTACCCTTGCAGGACATTTATTAGGTTCTGTTCAAAATGTCCATGAGCGTATTTGGTCCACACCAAATGCCAATGGATAGGATCAAATAGGGCCAAATGTCTTATGGACATTTTGGACAGAACCAAATGTCTGCTAACCACTGTTACCACTGATAGGTCTGAGGGGAGAGAGCTGTTTCTAGAACCCAGGTGTAGGAGCCATAGTTTTTGGTAGGAACCCATTGGAAAACATGCGTGCAGAAGAGAAGGAATCAGGATAACAAATACTTATTTCTCCTCCCACCATCCAATATTCTGCACGTACCTCCAATTAGACAAACCCAGAGAAAACTCAGAGGAAAAAGGAGCAGAGTAGATTCAGTTCATCTAAAAACAAACTCAGAAGACTATATCATTAACTTTCTTTCATAGCAGAAAGAAAGCAGGTCTTTCATAGCATGAATTTCAGTAGTTGTAGACTGGCTGAGAACATAAGTTTTGGAGACAACACAAAAGTTGGTTCAAGCTCCAACTCTCAAACAAATTATGTGATTTCAGAGAAGCCATTTAACCTCCATAAAACTTGATATCCTCTACTGAAACCACAGTAGATGAAGTGCAAATATTAGCCTAGAATATGTAAGCTTGCAAGAAACAATTACATGACTCTAATGAAAATTATACACACAAATATATATATAATGTATGTAAATACATATGCATATATATATTATCCTCATATAAAATAAGAAGTTAGAAGGTACAATTTGCTAATTTGATGACGTTGGTTTAACAATTTGACCATAGGGCCTGTTTAATATCTCTGATTTTCTTGGCCTTTCCCTTATGGCTGACATAATTCTAGCTGTCATAACCACAGTCAGTTCAGGAAAAGAATGATGGGGAAAAAGGGGTGGGTACAATGGATTCTGCTTCTATCTCATTGTCTGGAACTTCATAACAACTGTTCTGCTATCTAGGGGTGCTTGGATAAAGTAGTATTCCCTGCTTCAGGGTCTACAGTAGAGGCAAAGAAGGTAGTATAAGGTTGGAAATGGATGTCAGGTAAGCAAAAGCAGAGTGCATATTTAAACAGAAAATCCATTAACTCAGTTTATAATGTATAATAGGCATTGATATTTGCCAACTAATGCTATTATCATTATTATCTTGCATGAATATTATATGATCAATTCATTAACACTCTAATTTTAACATTTATTCTTTTAGTCAAAATACCTCATAAATATTTGTACATCAGACATGCTTATATTTAATTCATTAGAATAAATCCATACAAGTAAAAAGTAAAATAATCTGAGATATACAAAGTTAAACTTATATATAGAGATCTTATATATGTATATTTATATATATATATATATATATACACACATATATGTAAATTTAGTAGTATGTGAAGTTCTAGCTTTATACCTACTGCTGAATTTACATCCAGCAAAATTTACCCCCTTGAAATATTATTAATAAATGTATTATTTTCTCTCATTAAGGAATATTTATTTTTTCAGTCTGTTTTTATTTTATTTCAAGCTATTCCAACTTTTATTTTAATTCTGTGCAAGTCTGAGTACTCCAACCAATTGCTCTGAACTTCTACACGTATTTGATGGAAGATTAAAACATTTTTAGCAGAGGCTTATAGTAATCTAAATGTATGTAATAAACTCTTCCTACTCCCTTTCTAAGGAGAAGGAAAACTTAAGTTTTATCTGGTGTTATAAATATATGCAAAGGCATCAACTTGACTGCATTAATGTTCAACAAATAATGTCTTATCATCTTGAATTAAACAACTCATGGAAATTCAATTTTTAATTATATTCAATAGAAGTTCCAATTTCAATTGAAATTCTCTATTAGGGAACCTAATATCCCCCTGAGCATGATCTCATCATTAGGTAAAAGAAAGGTCTAAGTTCATGTTCAGTGTCTCAGCATTGGCTAAGGAAAACATTTTTTTAAATCCAGTATTTTGGTCAGAGATTGGTGTCTGAGTTCTGGGAGACAACTTTCCTACCTCTTTAATGTTCTGGAATGTACAGAAAATTATAATACATTACAGTGGGCATATACTGGAGATAATTTGGGGGACTTGGGAGCATCCATATATGGTTTGGTAAAATTTAATTCTGTGCATTATATATTACAGTAAAAAATAAAATACACAATATTAAGGGATATACTAAATATCAAATATAAAGAAGATTTTAAAATAAATTATTAACAGTTTTAAAACAGCTTGCTTCCATTAATAAACATTTTCATATCAGGTTTTACACTGGAAATGACCTCATGTAGTTTTTATATAATAAATTTTAATAATCGTCTCTTCAAATTTTAGATAAAGACACAACTATCATTTTTACATAACTAAAATATTTTGCATCTGTCTTTTTACCATCTTTTAAAAATTTACAACAGATGAAATTAAATGATTTAATACCTTCACTTTATTTTCTATGAGCAACTGTAGCATTTCAACTTCTTGAACTTTTAAATGAATTAAATGAATTTGAATCCACTTAATGTATGAATCAAATCTATTTGAATGTATTAATATCAAGAATTTAAAATTACTGAGAAGTCCCATTTTGCAGCACATCCATCTTGGCAGGGTGGTAACCCTGGGAGTTTGTTTGGATAATATTAAAAGGGACGACAGCTGCAAAGATACAAGACTGCTGCCTGGAACTGAACCAGCTAGGACACCACTAGCGGCCATATTTCTTGGACTATGTGTTGTCCTCCTTGGCTCCTGGAACATGAACCCATCCGTTGATTCCAAGGGTAATTTGTCTAAGATACTCTTGAAATAAACGCCCCAGAGGTGAGAAGTTCTTGGCTATAGTCAGCATAAAGTGACAAAGTACTGAATGCCAAACCTAGCTCACATGCTTTCTAATTTCTGGGCTCATGGGACACAGTGTCAGACCATGTTCTGGTAGAACCACAAACTGAAGACTTCCCACAAGGTTTATTGTACCTGAAAGCAACAAACTGAGGGGATACCTGTTACCCCAGCACCTGTCCAGCTTTCCTGGGATAGCTTGCATTTGTAGTCTATTAACATTTTCATATCAGTAAAAATGAAGAATAATTTCTTATTGAATACTTATTAATTTTTTGAAGAGACATATAGGCATTTTTCAAATGTGTACCTCTTGCCTAGAATGATTACATTATATTTAAATAAAAGCTTATTTAACATTCTCACAAAATATTATAAATTAGGTACTTTGGTTAGCTCTGTTTCACAAAAGGGGAAATTTAAGTGCAGAAAACTCATAAAACTTGCCCCCCAAAATAGAGCTAGGGAACAACCTCAGGCACTCTAGTATCAGGGTCTATGCTCAGAGCTCAGTCTCAACTCTACTGCCGCCTTTTTTTTTTTTTTTTTGGCCGTGCCCCATGGGATCATAGCTCCCCAACCAGGAATCAAACCTGTGCCCCCTGCAGTGGAAGTGTGGAGTCTTAACCACCGGACCGCCAGGGAAGTCCCTCTACTGCCTTATTTTAACTAATAACCAAAGGTGGAAAATATGTTTAAGGAGAAGGAATCTGGATACTACTTCACAAAAACAGGTAGAGGAGAAAATATATACCTGACATTTTTGGCTCTTATACAGACCAATCAGCCCAAGCAGTGTACCCAGCAGAAAAATTCACAATTTGCCTCATTTTTCTCAGAAATATTTACCATTTTTCTTCCATCTTGCCTTGCCGTTAGTTTCTCAAATCTTTATCATCCTAGTGCCCAACGAGGTTGCTCCTTTCCCCGTGTCAACTAATAATCCAATTCAGGCACTTTTTATCTACTTATGTCCATAACCCTTGATCAAGATTTTGAGTACTTAAACTGTGTACCATCCACAAAGAGTTACACTGAATTGAGTGAATTGTTGGCATGGAATCCTTTATTTCTTAAGTACTGCATAACAAAGACATGTAGGTCGAAAGCTGATTACACCTAGACATATGGTAATAATTTACCTTATGATTCATTGTAGTTTCTTCATCATTCTTCATTATTATTAGGAGTTTAGTTAGTGATTTAACTCAAAAAGTTTTAGAGTTGATAAGTTAAGTAAATGATACGGTAAATGAAACTTTCTTATAGCTCAAATGATCTGCTAAATTACAAACACACAATATTTCCTAGAGTAGGTATTAATACTACTTAGTGAATCAAAATTACATATTTAGCATTTTGTTCTGATCTACTGTCTCTTCCCTAAAAAAGAGATTGACGATTTGACTTATGCTTTCCATTGAATGATGTCATAGTTATAAATGAGAAGTATATCCCTGCCTCCTGGATTCTTATTTCACTTGCAAGATAATATCAAAAAGATAAAATGTATTGATCATATAAGAAACATCCTTCAAAATGTAATTAATTACATGAATGAATGTAACCATTTCTTAATTTTAAATCTCAAAATTTAAAAACTGACTCCCACTAGCAAAATGTTTAAATAACAATTCAGGAGTGAAACAAAAGTTTGAATTTAACTTTTGGAGCTATAGCATAAAGGTAATGTAATTATGAGATATTACCAAATAGTGTACCTAGTTATCTAATAAATATGTATTACTTGAATATTAGTTTCTGAATACTTTATAGAAAACATTTTAAAAATCAAAATATTATTGAAAAATAGGTATTTTCATCTCTGTCCATTAACATGAAATAGTAATCATTATGAACCAAAACCAAACTTCTCATTCTAATGGGAAGTCAACAATCTAAAAAATGCAGAGTGAACAGGTACATTATACAGATTAAATGTTAGGAATGTACAGCACAGCATTAACACAAAAGTCTTGCACAATATCTTCCCGAACCTGTGGTTTTTTGAACTGGGTTTAAATCTGAACTGAGCACGGCCACACAGGATATTAGAGCAAAAAATATAAAGCTGGAATGCACTGAACCCCTGGATTGGGGGAGAATTTATTTCTGGTCACCTAGCAAGCCAATCTAAGACCTGCCCTCTTAACAAATGATTGTGATGTTTGCGTACATTACACAGTATTATTAACTATAGGCACACTGTCGTACAACAGATCTCTAGAATCGATTTATCGAGCAAAACTGAAGTTTTATACCCACTGAAGAGCAACTCCTCGTTTCCTCCTCCCCCCAGTACCTGGAAATCACGATTCTAATATCTATTTCTGTGAGTTTGATTTATTTTAGAGGCCTGAGATAAGTGGAGTAGCAGTATTTGTCTTGTGACAAGCTTATTTTACTTAGCGTAATGTGCTCCATTTTCACCCAAGTTTCACATACGACAGGATTTCCTTCTTTTTTTTAAGGCTGAATAACATCCCATTGTATGTTTTAAAGGGAAGTACAACATTGGGATGTTAATCGAATGTACACGCACTGATATAGACATTTTCTATTTTTCTTTTATTGTTAGTATTTTCTTTTGCGCACAGGTAGACACACCTGACATATCTTCAAATAAATGGTTTAGAATTTGTGTATTTGCTAAGCAGAATTAAGAGCCCTCCTGTGGCCATAGTCATGTATTTAACATGAGACCAGTCACCCTGGTGTGTGCGTGTGTTTGCGTGCATGTGTGTGTGTTTTCTCCAGCCAATTTAAGCTAAATAGATGCTAGCAAATGAATAGCAACAGAGTTATATTTAATTAGGGGCAAGGCTTTCCCAAGTAAGGGTAAAAGAGCAGGTAAGGGGATAAGAGTTGACAGTATTAAAGGAAGAGATTCTATGGTTTCCATGATATTTGAATTTTGAAAGAATAGAAGTCAGTACGTAAGGGGCAGATGTGCAAAAAGGAGTTAAGAGCAAGAGGGGGAGAGATTGCTCCTGCTCACAAATCAAATGTGAAGCCTTCCCTGGAAAACCAATATGAAATTTAAATTTATTCCCAGAAATCTTTATTCTGCCCTCTGCTTTATTTTCCTCTATAGCATTTATTGCATTTTAATATAGTAAATAATATTTATTTTCATAAACTATATCTCCATTCTCAAACCTCCTAGAAATATAAGCTTGCTTTTTTATCCCCCCAATGTTTTATCGAAGAGTTTTAAGAATATAATATTGTGCTGTAATCACTATACCTGTCGTAAGACTAGCTCAGAGAAGCGATGGTTATATTGTGTTCTAAAACCTAAGGATAAGCAACAAATAGAGAAGCTGTAATTAGAATTGCTGAGTTTATTAAACTGAGAATAGAATGTATATTTATTCTCCTCTCTAACCTCTGCTAGTCAGGCATTTCTTTGGAGTTGAGGCAAAGGTTGAGGCTAAAAGGACAGAAGAGGCAGGTGAGACTGGCCTTACAGACCCTAGAGATAGAGAAGTTCCTTCGGAAGTCAAGGAATGACCACTTTTGTCAAGGAGATATTTCCTAATTATATTTACAAATTATGCATGCACCCTCTTTGTTCTCATCAAGTCCTATTTCTTTAGAAGCTCCTTCCAGAAAAGAATACCCCTCAGTAAGGAGGGTAAAATAATACATATAATTATTTTTCTGAGCATTTATCCTTAGTTTTATTATCTTGCCTTTATTTTCATTTAGTTGGAATCAAATTATTTCCTCATAAAACAGGACAATAATACTATTACAGCTCTTGTTTTATAGTCTGAAGACTAATATTCTATATAACCATACCCTGAATTTCAGGATTTGTAAAGTCAGAAATAAATATTTTTACACTGGAGGATAGAGTGGAAGAGAAATACTACGCAGTATAGACAACCTTTCCTATCACCTTGACTTCATTATATTCTAGTGGAAAAACAAACAGCTCAAACTTGGATTACTGTGATTCGTTTTGAATGTTCAAAAGGGTGCAAATACAATTCAATAATCCGATTCATATTACATTATCAAACTGGAGGAATCGCTTAGCATTCAAGATTCCATTATCGTAAAGCTAAGAGAATACTATTAGTCACAAAACTAAGTGTTTTTGGCATTGTCCTTTATGTAGCATTAGAAACTTAATCACAGGTACCAGAATATTATGTGATTATTTCAAAGCTAATCTGGATTAAAATTCATTAAATTCATGAAATGTATGGAGTTTCCTGAAGCAATTTTTTTTACATTTCTGGATTTTCAAGATGACTATTTTGATACTGTGATTTATAAGAAATATATATTTGGTGTTTACCCCCTTTCTGGCACAGAGCTCCCAAATCCCTGGGAATTTCTTAAGTGAGAGAGCAACAAAGGTGTCTTTTGTTACATTGATGAGGGGACTTTGGGACCTTACCTCAGGTTGGGGTCTGGTTACCAGGAAAATCATCTATGTCATTAGAGAGTTGAACCTTTCAGCCCATCCCCATCCCCATCTCAGGAGAGAAAAGAGGGACTGGAGGTTGAACTGATCTCCAAAGACCAATGATAGACTCAGTCATACCTATGTAATGAAGCCTCCGTAAACCCCAAAATAACCGGGTTAGGAGAGCTTCTGGGTTGGCGAACATGTGGAGATTTGGAGAGTGGCATGCTTGAAGAGGGCATGGAAGCTCTGAATCCTTTCCCCATACCTTGCCCTATTCATTTCTTTCTTCTGGCTATTCCTGAGTTATATCCTTTTATAATTAATATCTAGTAAGTAAAATGTGATATCCTAGGCTTACTGTGTCTGAAGTGAGGGTGAGGGGTCTGGTAGAACTGAGCCCTCAAACCATGGAATTTGATGGTATCTCAGGGTGGACAGTGTCAGAATTGAGTTGAACTGTAGGACACCAGCTGGTGTCCTGAGAACTGTTTAGATGTGTGTGGGGTTTTGATCTGAAATAAACAGACTGCCAGATATTTCTCCAGCAAAGATGGGATTATTTGGATCAGCAGAGAATTTTAATTCTGGGTCTGCAACTACAGCAAGCCATGTGCAAGTCCCTGCAGGGCAAGAGAAGAACACTTTTACAGAGAGAGAAAAGGAAGTTGGAAGCTCTATAGTAAACGAAGGGCCCATGGCTTTTCACTGGCTGAGTCCTTGCCAGGAAAGAAGATGAGTTCTTCAACTTCTCTCCCTACACACATATACTGGAAATTGGTTCTCAGAGAATAAATAACTATATATTCAATAATGTAGATTATTAAAAAACAAAATTCAACTGAGTAAATCTGAAGATTAAATTGCCTTTATTTAATGATTCATGAATCAGGCAGCATCCCAACTAGCAAGGAGAGAGGAGCTCCAAGGAATTGTACAAAATGTAAGATTTTTATAGGCAGGAGGGGGAAGGGAAAAGGAGAAAGTAGATTACCTCGTCATCCTTTGGGGGTAGAAAAGGGCCTACGTGGCAGATTACCTCACTGGTGCTGACCAGAAAATGCCAGACCAACTGGTTAAGACTACATTCCTGGGGGAGATTATAACTACAATTTGATTAGGAATTAAGTCTTGATTTGCTGACATGGCGCTTAGCACAAGTGACTCCATTTTGAGCCTAGCATTACTTTTTTTAACAAATATATGAGAATGTGATTTTCCTAGAACTTTTGCATCATATTGCAGATGTACTGGCAGAGGAATTTAATGAAATATGCATAGCCAAGCTCAAATTATCTTAAGCATAAGCAAATGTTATCTTCAAATCTTTCTCGTGTTTCATGGACATATGCAAATAGTGTAGAAAACTATTTCAATATGTGAATTATTTACTAGAATAGCAATCATTTGGATATTTAAGGAGTATATATTAGCAGGTCCTATGGATTTATTGTGATTTACAGTGGGAGACTGCAGACAGCACATGAGAGATGTTTGTGTATTTTCCCTCCACATCTAAATTTAAGAACTTCAGTAATGTTTGCATAATTCCGTACTGTTTCTTCACGTATTTGATTGTTAAAGAGACCCATGCTGTTAATATCACCTAGCTTAGATGATATTATTTTTTCTTTAGAGAGAATACCATAAATGCCTGTCTTAGTCATCTTAGGTCGCCATAACAAAATACCACAGACTGGGTCGCTCAAACAACAGAAATGTATTTTCTCACAGTTCTGGAAGCTGGAAGTCTGAGATCAGGGTGACAGCATAGTTGATTTATGAGTGCTCTCTTCCCTAGCTTACATATGGCTGCCTTTTAGCTTGTATCCCCACATGGCTTTTCCTGGCACATGCAGGTACAGAGAGAGAATGAGCTCTTTTGTTATTGCTTCTTATAAGGACACAAATTCTATTGGATCAGGGCCCCACTCTTACTGCCTTATTAAACCTTAATTACTTCTTTAGAAATTCCTCTTTAAAATATCATCACACCGGGGTTTAAGGTTTCAATGTGTGAATTTGGGGCTGGGGCAGGATACGAACATTCAGTCCAAACCAATGCCAGAGCACATCATTTTGATTGTGATAGTTTGTACACAGAATTCACCTTGGAGAAATCCAGGTCATCTGTGAAACAGGCACACAGTGGATATTATACAAAAGGTTTCTTTGGCAATTTTTGGAAAATTTTAACTATGATTATAAATTGCCATTGAACGTATATATTTTATCTAGTATGGCTCACTGAATTTTTACTTGGATAATTGCCACACCACCTAAAATTTATTTACTATGTTGAAATAGCCTTGGTATCTTATTCTCTTCTAGCATTAAAATAATCAAGATATTTATTTTATACAATTATAATTAACTCCAAAATTCAAACTTTTTTGTTTACATACGAATTTAAAATAGTATGCAAAAATTTCTGCTTTGTAAATGTATAATATAGCTCTACAATAATTTATATTTCCTTGCCTATGTCACGTGTCTTTGTTTTATTACTGGGCAGTGTTAGTAAGGTCAGTGACAATCTTCTGGATTTCTATGCAGTCACCTTCACGTCACCAGGCCTTCCAAATCACTAGCTCCCATTCTCTGCTCCTGACTTCTGTCTGGAGGGAGTTAATGTCTTTCTCTTTGTGTCCTGTTCAGTCTTCACCTCAGCAGTCTCAATACTGTTTTCTAGGGGTTAGATTATCACCTATGAACTTTTTAGTAGATGTTTTTGGTGACCTTACTTTGATACATTCTGTTTGCTTAAAATGTGCACAAAAAAAAAAAAAAATGTGCACATTAACTACACTGGATAGTTAAGATATAGATACTCTGCAGGTATGATGGAGAAGTGCTATAAAAAGAAATCCCTGCGCAGGAAACAACAGCTCCTTGTGTGAGTGATTATTCATGCACAGATAAATCAAGAAGTAAGTGAAATTAACAACCTGGATGCATAAAAATAGATCAGTCATTCATTTTTTCAAAGACCATTGTTTTTCCAATGGACTATCGGGAAAAACTGATAAAACAAACAAACAAACAAAGAGGAGATTGTGAATTTAAGAAAAATAAAAATAATTGTCATTTTCATTTAGCAGAGACTTTGGATAGATGAATAAACTCTGTTCATAGGAGGCAAAGGAAGTCAGATAGTTCTTGTCACTTAGAAGACAAAATAGATAAAGAAAACTTAAAATACTTCTCTAGTAAAAACATAAGAGAGATTATCTTAGAAGAAGGTTTTAAAATTTGTTTTTAGCAAAATAAAGAGGTTTTCAGTGGCTATTATTATTTTGGATAAGTATTTTACTATCAAAATGATTACTTTAAAGTATGTTGTTTTTCTTTCTTGTTGAACTTTCTATTCTCACAGTTTTCCCTTGAATTCTTCCTTTAAAAGAGAAAGTATTTTCTGAGCATATAGTATATGCCAGAGAGTTTGACAAATACATAAAAAATAGAAATGAAATCTACTGGTTCTACCCAGAAATATAAAACAGTTCTGTGTCTTCCTGAAAAAAATTATGATAGAGAATAGACACATTTGAATGTAGGGATAGAAATAAATAACTTTTAAACAGAAAAATAATGTCAGATAGCACCCAAAGTATATTAATCAGCATCTTTGTTGCAAATAGCAGATATGGTTGACAATCAGGAAATATTTCATTCGAAGAATATATTGAAAAAAAACCACAGTCCCTAAGAAAATGACAGAAAATAGGATCAACAATGGTAAAAAAGCAAGGAAGGCTAGAAAAGCAGAAAGAGGCACCAAAGTGCTGCTGATCAGGTGGTGAGACCATCGCCTTATTCTCATTCCATATGCTCACTTAGTCTCACCTCTGCCTTTTTTCTATATGCCCTTGCTTTAATCTCATGGTATGCAAAACAGTCATAGGCTACCCTTCTTCAGTTTTCTCTTCAGTATGTAAAGGACATAATTGATATTGTAAAAAACTGTGATACTACATAGGGGTTATTTTGAGTAATCATTTTTAAGACCACAGTAGAAAAAAAAAGTACATTAAAAAGTGACATGGATATACAAAAACATATTCAGAAAATTAAATCCAACTCAGATATGGAAGGTTTCAGAAGCTGAAACATTAAAAAAAAAATAGAAGCAATAATCAAATAAATAGTGGAATTAATCATTCTTAAATGTACAAAGATTTGACTCAGTTACATTAAAAATGGTCTTTTTATTTGAGAAAATATCAAACGTGAAATAAGGAAGAA
Organism: Aethalodelphis obliquidens; assembly: GCF_003676395.1. Classification (NCBI taxonomy): domain Eukaryota; kingdom Metazoa; phylum Chordata; class Mammalia; order Artiodactyla; family Delphinidae; genus Aethalodelphis; species Aethalodelphis obliquidens. The sequence goes on along the minus strand of NW_020837973.1, from coordinate 19,705,033 downwards.
AATGGTTTTCCTCAAAGGAACAAAAATTAGTTGACTTTATTCTTTTCTACAAATCTCAATGCTCTACTCAAAAAATAAATGAAACATAGTTTTAAGAAGAACCATAAATAATTTAGTAATACCAGTCAAATTGTCACCTATTGTTAAGACAAAAGAAAATATTTTAACATATAAAAATAAAGAAAATAAAGCCAAATATATATTTTTATGAAAACTGTCTTGAAAATGAATTATAGCACTAATTGATAAAATGTTAAAGAAAAAAGGAGGATGAGAAAGAAGTCTTCAAACACATAAATATAAAATGCTGATTATAAATGATCTCTGCAAATGTAGTCAGAACACTGAATAAAAACAAAGATATTTTAGAAGGAATTATTACACCTTAAAGTAATTTAATCTGAGGATATAAACCCAATTATTATAAAAATCATTCAAATTAGGACTTCCAAATGGCTAGCACTTCCAAAACTATGTTGAATAACAGTGGCGAGAGTGGACATCCTTGTCTTGTTCCTGATCTTAGAGGAAATGCTTCAAGTTTTTCACCACTGAGAATGATGTTTGCTGTGGGTTTGTTGTATATGGCCTTTATTATGTTGAGGCAGTCCATATGTGTCTCTAGGTCTGAAGTGGGTCTCTTGTAGACAGCACATATATGGGTCTTATTTTTGTATCCATTCAGCAAGCCTGTGTCTTTGGTTGGAACATTTAATCCATTCATATTTAAGGTATTTATTGATACGTATGTTCCTATTACCATTTTCTTAATTGTTTTGGGTTTGTTTTTGTAGGTCTTTTTCTTCTCTTGTGTTTCCCACTTAGAGAAGTTCCTTTAGTACTTGTTGTAGAGCTGGTTTGGTGGTGGTGAATTCTCTTAGCTTTTGCTTGTCTGTAAAGCTTTTGATTTCTCTGTTGAATCTGAATGAGATCCTTGCTGGGTAATCCTGGTTGTAGGTTCTTCCCTTTCATCACTTTAAATATATCATGCCTATAGAGTTTCTCTGGCCTGTAGAGTTTCTGCTGAGAAATCAGCTGTTAAACTTATGGGAGTTCCCTTGTACGTTATTTTTCATTCTTGCCTTGTTGCTTTTAATAATTTTTCTTTGTCTTTAATTTTTGTCACTTTGATTACTATATGTCTTGGCATGTTTCTCCTTGGGTTTATCCTGCTTGGCACTCTCTGCACTTCCTGGACTTGGGTGGCTATTTCCTTTCCCATGTTAGGGAAGTTTTCGACTATAATCTCTTCAAATATCTTATTGCGTCCTTTCTCTCTCTCTTCTCCTTTTGGGACCCCTATAATGCAAATGTTGATGCATTTCATGTTGTCCCTGAGGTATCTTAGGCTGTCTTCATTTCTTTCCATTTTTTTTTCTTTATCATGTTCCGTGGCAGTGATTTCCACCATTCTGTCTTCCAGGTCACTTAATCCATTCTTCTGCTTCAGTTATTCTGCTGTTGATTCCTTCTAGTGTATTTTTCATTTCAGTTATTGTATTGTTCATCTCTGTTTGGTTTGTTCTTTAATTCTTCTAGGTGTTTGTTCTTTAATTCTTCTAGGTCTTTGTTTGTTAAAGATTTCTTGCATCTTCTCAACCTTTGCCTCCATTCTTTTTCTGAGGTCCTGGATCATCTTTACTATCGTTATTCTGAATTCTTTTCCTGGAAGGTTGCCTAGCTTCATTTAATTGTTTTGCTGGGGGTTTATCTTGTTCCTTCGTCTGGTACAAGATACCTTTTCATTTTGTCTATCTTTCTGTGAATGTGGTTTTCACTCTACAGGCTGCAAGACTGTAATTCTTCTTGCTTCTTCTGTCTGCCATCTGGTGGATGAGGCTATCTAAGAGGCTTGTGCCAGCTTCCTGATGTGACTGGTGGTGGGTAGAGCTGGGTGTTGCCCACTTTAATCCACTTGTCTGCTGATGCATGGTGCTGAGTTCCCTCCCTGTTGGTTGTTTGGCCTGAGGCAACCCAGCACTGGAGGCTACAGGCTCTTTGGTGGGGTAAATGGCAGACTCCAGGAGGGCTTATGCCAAGGAGTACTTCCCAGAACTTCTGCTGCCAATATCCCTGTCCCCACAGTGAGCCTCAGCTGCTCCCCGCCTCTGCAGGAGACCCTCCAACACTAACAGGTGGGTCTGATTCAGTCTCCTATGGGGTCACTGCTCCTTCCCCTGAGTCCTGATGCGCACACTACTTTGTGTGTGCCCTCCAAGAGTGCAGTCTCTGTTTCCCCCAGTCCTGTCAAAGTCCTGCAATCAAATTCCGCTAGGCTTCAAAGTCTGATTCTCTGGGAATTCCTCCTCCCGTTGCCAGACCCCCAGTTTGGGAAGTGTGACGTGGGGCTCAGAACCTTCACTCCAGTGGGTGGACTTCTGTGGTATAAGCATTCTCCAGTTTGTGAGTCACCCACCCAGCGGTTATGGGGTTTGATTTTATTGTGATGGCTCCCCTCCTACTGTCTCGTTGTGGCTTCTCCTTTTTCTTTGGATATGGGGTATCTTTTTTGGTGAGTTCCAGTTCCTTCATGTCGATGATTGTTCAGCAGTTAGCTGTGAGTTTGGTGCTCTCACAAGAGGGAGTGAGTGCATGTCCTTCTCCACCATCTTGAACCAATCTCTTCACTGTGGTTTGATGAAAAAAAACTACCACAAAGGCATAATAATATTTTTCTATACCAAGTTAGTCCAGAAGCTTAGAGTGATAATACATAATTTTATCACTATATTACTAATATCACTATATCACTAATTAGTGACATATTACTAATGTTACTAATATCACTAATATTAGCAATAATATTATTATTATTATTATTTTGGCTGTGTTGGGTCTCAGCCCAACAGGCTTTCTCTAGTTGTGGCTAGCGGGGGATACTTGTCATTGCAGTATGCGGGCTTCTCATTGCGGTGGCTTCTCTTGTTGCAGAGCATGGGCTCTAGGCAGGCGGGCTTCAGTAATTGCACACACAGGCTCAGTAGCTGTGGCTCGTGGGCTCTATAGTGCAGACTCAGTATTGTGGCACACAGGCTTAGCTGCTCCACAGCATGTGGGATCTTCTCAGACCAGGGCTCTAACCTGTGTCCCCTGCACTGGCAGGCGGATTCTTAACCACTGCACCATCAGTGAAGTCCTAGATATTTTTCACAAGAATAGTTTAATGTATTATTCAGTTTATCAATCAGATCAAGTTCTTGTAAGCCTTGGTTATATTTGTATTCACCAAACTCTATCTAGTGTCTGGACAAGTACTATGCAATAAAATTTTCTGCAATGATGGGAACTATATCTTTGCTGTCCAATATATTAGCCACCAATCCTCTGCAGCTTCTATGTGTATGAAATATGGCTAGAGTGACTGAGGAATTATATTAATTTTCTTTCATCTTAATTTAAATTTATAATAGTCTCGTGGGTAGCAGCTACTGTTTTGTGCATTGCAGGTCCTCACAATGTTCTGTATGTATATCAAGTGTGAGTGCTTTCCATGTATGTTGTACATATATAACATTATAATTAAGAGCCTTTTAAAAAGGAATAAGTTAGATTCTGAAAGTCTTGTTTCCTTGTTACAGTTCCTGAAGTAATTCAGATATATGCTACTTTTCAAAATCAGTTTTCTTATCTATAAAATAAGTTGAATGTAACTCTTCACTAATCCATTGTTTACCTCTAAGAATCTATAATTACACAATACATCAGTAAATACTTATGTAATAATGTATAAGAATTTATAGTTCTGGAATCCACAGATGGGTGTAATAATCTGGACATTGCACTCATAACATGAGACTAAGATTGATTGTTTCATAAATAGAGAAAATAATGAGTTGATAGCAGATGTTGATCTAACAAACTCCCTGGAACACAATAAAAGTCAGTAGTTGTATTATTTCTGATGTACAGCAAAGGTTGCTAATTTTTCCACAAAAGGTTTCTTCCTTATTGTAATAGAACTACTGAGTTCGTGCAAGCATATTTCTTAGCTTGGTTTGTAAACAGGTATGGTTTTGTGGCGAACCATGGCCATTAGGTTGTGTGTGGAAATGATATGCACAGATTATATATCACCTCCTTAAAAAGAGGTTTGCCCTTCAATTCCTTTATCCTATGTGCTATAAGGCAAAAATAGCGTGCCAGTTGGCAGTGAAGACTAGGGTAACACCTTAGGGAGTATTTTACCAAGAACTTAAACGTCCTTATAGAACAGAGCTTTCTACCCACTGTGAACCATCAAATATCCTCTGCAATATTACATGAGAAGAAAAAATATTCATTTTTCTGTTGGAACTCTGTTACAGAGGCTTAATTTACACTCCATGAATACATGAAATTGATACTTGAAAGCATGATGCTCTCATAACCAAAAAAATCTAAAGTATGTGGCACTGGCTTAGCAGCTGGCATGCAGGCAATATAGTTATAATGCAGGGTAGAAAGTTTACAATTATCTTGGCAGTACAGGTGGTAAAACTGTCCCCCATGTATGGACATGGAGCACATGTAGAACACAGAGCATGTGCTTATTGAATCTGCGATTTAAAAAACTGAAAGTACTGGTGCTTCTTGATGCTTTTGGCAGACATAAGAAAGGGATTCAATCAGGGAAAAATCAGTTAATTTGCAAGCAGAGAGAGAAGGGAATTCAACTCTGCTTTAAGAAAATTTCTATGCATATGGCCTACAATTTAAACTGACTGAAATTTCGATAACTTTGGGCCTCAGTGGCGGGAAAGCCAAAGGCTTCTGAAGTCCAAGAAGCAGGAGATAGGACTGACAGTCAGTGTCTTTTTCTAGAGCCTCCAGTTAAGGGCCAGACAGTGGAGCCAGCTCAGCTGCAAAGAAGAGATTAATGGTAGTGGTCTTCCCAGCTCACTCCAAGCCTGCTGTTTCAGCTGGTTTCTCAAGAATTGTGACCAGATGTGATCTGTAACTGCTGAAATCATAGGAAGCAAATAAACCAAAAGCCTCTGAGGCTATCTGTATCCCCAAAGAAATATAAGCCCACAATCACAAGGCTGCAAAGTCTGTTCAGTCCATAGACTTCAGTGCCCACTTTAGATGGGGCCAAAGAGGATAACTGACTAGAAAGGTCTTTCTACAGTGAAAAGCCAGGCACCACTGAGGATAATGGAAAAGAGAATTTCTAAAGGCTAGAACTAGGGTTGCCAGGGGGATAATCGTGGAAATTTCTCACAATTACCACCAACAGAGGTTAATAATTGCTATAAAATACTGACTGCAGTATGCTTTCCGCACTCCCCTCTCCCCACCCCCTCTTTTTGCAGTAATCTTGCTCATTCTTCACCAATTTATATGGGTAGAGAAGAAAATGTGTCTTTTAGGTAAAGATCAACAGAAAATGAAGAGCCATCTCTTGACTGGCTCCAAAGTACAGTGACTCTTCCCAAAAATCTGCATGATGAGCTCCATTCAGTAACTAGTTAGTTCTCTGAAGAGTGACTGACAATTACATACATAGAGACTTGAGTATAGTGAAGCAGATACTTTTAATAGATTCCTAACTTTTGCCTCATGTTTTTCTTTTAGTAATAGGATCCACAAGTTTCAAATAAGCACATGGCCACACAGCACTGGTCCAACCCAAGTCTCCTCTGCATCTAATGACAGTGTTGTATATAGCAATGTTTTGGTCACTGGTATGCAGAAATGAGATAGGCAGCTTTTGTTGAGCGTATCCACAGAAGGAAGCTGCTTGTCCTCTATTTACTATTTCCTTCCTCTTGCAAGCTGCAGGAGTGACATACTATGAATGCTTTAGTTTTTTTTTTAATATAAATTTATTTATTTATTTTTGGCTGTGTTGGGTCTCTGTTGCTGTGCGCAGGCTTTCTCTAGCTATGGCGAGCAGGCGGTATTCTTCATTGCAGTGTGCGGACTTCTCATTGTGGTGTCTTCTCTTGTTGCAGAGCACGGGCTCTAGGCGCCAGGGCTTCAGTTGTTGTGGCACGCGGGCTCAGTAGCTGTGGCTCACAGGCTCTAGAGAGCAGACTCAGTAGTTGTGGCGCACGGGCTTAGCTGCTCCATGGCATGTGGGATCTTCCCGGACCAGGGCTCGAACCCGTGTCCCCTGCATTGGTAGGTGGATTCTTAGCCACTGTGCCACCAGGGAAGCCCTGAATGCTTTAGTTTTTGACCATGTAAATGAATAAAACATCCTAAGGCATTATAGAACTACAAGAATAAAGAAACCTGAAATTCCTGGGTGACCTCTTACAATTCAGCCAGCTATTCATTCTGGTTTGCCTATTTATCTACTACGTTCCTCCTTGAGAATTTTGTAAATATGTATTCTCTCTCTTCTACCAATGACTGTTGCTTAGGAAAATTCTGGGTCTAATCCAACTTTCTAGCTTTAATCATGGAATATCATTTTAACTACATACATGACAAATTATTCCTTAACTTTGAAGTGCAAGAAATTTACAGAATGACTGCAATGCTTTCTGGAGCCTCTAGAGAACAATCTGTTATTTTGCCTTTTACAGATTCCAAAAGATCCCAGAATCCAAGGTGTTCCATCTTCTCTTCCTCCATCTTAAAAGCCAGCTATTTGTCATCTCTCTCACCTTTCCTCTCTCCTCACATTTCCTCTGTAGCCACAGCCCTGGAAAGACCCTCTGCATTTCAGGATTCACATAATTATACTGGGCCTAACTGGATAACTGAGGAAATCTCTCCAATTCAACGTCCATATCCTTAATCATATCTGCAAAGTCCCTTTTGCCATTTAACATACAATTCACAGGTTCTGAGGATTACGGCGTGACTACCTTTGGAGGACTAGTATTCTAACACACAGGGTTTATTATTTTCTTTTGTTTGTTTCAAACATTTAAGGAGGAAATAAAAATTTTACACAAACTCTTTCTGAAAATAGTTGAGAAATGAACACTTTATAACTAACTTTATGGGCCAGTTACCATAAAACCAAAGCCAGACAAAAAAATTACAGACGCAGATTAAGACAATCCAATATCCCTCAAACACAGATGCAAAAATCCTTGTGATGATATTTACATTATTCTGAATTATCCAATAGCATCTTCTCAATGACAGGTTTCGTTATTTATGTCTTCATATTTGCACCTAAAAACACTACAGGGAAGGATATTCAGGTGGTCTGGACAGTCTTTTGGGCCAGTACAGCTTTTTTAAAAAAATTAACTTTTGGTGTTCATTGCTTTTCTCCATGGAAGGTACACAAATATTTGGTTTCTGTGAACAAAAGCATACAAAAATCTTTACTTTCTGTTGTATCCTCTATAGTTAGGATTCTTTTTCTTTCTTTCTAAACCATAAAAACTATCTTTACTCCTTAGCCAGAAGGAAATATATTATTCCCTGTCTCACCTCTTCAATGTACACTGACTAGACCTTTCTTGCTAAATTTTCTCACTCTTTTATCCTGTCAGATCCATTGCTTTTTCTGTCCATACTCAGATTTTGCATCATTAAATTTAATAAATTAGTCTGACTGAGATAGATACTTTTTGGAGACTAGAGAGAGCATAAGAAAAAAAATTACTTTAAAGTTGTTTTACTGTATAACATATGTTCAAGTAAAATGTAGTTTAAATTTAAGTCATGATTGTTGGATATGCCTACCTGCTGGCTAGAAAAAAGTTTAAACAACTATAATAGGCCTTACAGTGATTGTATGAACATAGAAAGAACCCTTAACCAAAGATGGTAGGGGTTATGGCTGTGTGTTATTGCTGCTGGAGATATTATGAACTGTTAGTAAAATCTCCTACAGGTATACTGATAATGAAATTAAGAAAACTGCAGGGAACAACTTTACTCTTCTAATATATTCTTCTCTTCAAAATAAATTATATACTTTCTAGAGAGTGGTCTTAAGACAAAAATCAACTAAATTGAAAATTAAAACTATGGATAGAATTTTAAACATCTGGATTATAATCAATTACTAAACAATAAACTGTAAAAGTAAATCATAAATCATACCAGACCAATATAATTGCCTCTTTTACAAAATTCTAAACTTAGATGTTGATTTTAGTACATACATTAATTATACCATCATATTTTCACTATGTGTTTACTTTAGCTTGAAAATGCATGATCACTTCCATATGGAATAAACACTAGTGTGGCTGTTAAAAGCAACTATATTACTATCAATTAACCACAGTTATATATGTTAGGATACAACTAAATTATCTAATAATGAGGGCAGTAGTGAGCGTTATGTGACTAGTTAAGATTTTTCCATAGTACTAGAAACCAATTCTGACTAATGGAGCTTAGTGGGATTTGGGGGAAAGGTACTGATTTATTGGTAGGTACCTTTTTTCAAGTTAAAAATTCTGATGAAAATAACTTGTCTTTGGTCATATACTCACTGATATTGCTTGGAATATAGAATGTGTTGGTATAAAAAGTGATGTTGGAGACAAAAATGTCAGACAAAAGTTATGATCACTGAATTATGTTATAAAATACAAAGAGTATTAAATTCCCAGAAGTTAAAAAAAAAAAAAGGAATCTTAAAAAGAAACAGAAATACATATAGACCTTAATAAAAAATATCTTTGAAAAGACAACCCTCAGAATGGGAGAAAATATTTGGAAATGAATCAACAGACAAAGGATTAATCTCCAAAATATATAAACAGCCCATGCAGCTCAATATTAAAGAAACAAACAACCCAATCTCAAAATGGGCAGAAGACCTAAATAGACATTCTCCAAAGAAGACATACAAATGGCCAAGAAGCACATGAAAAGCTGCTCAACATCACTTATTAGAGAAATGCAAATCAAAACTACAATGAGGTATCACCTCACACCAGTTAGAATGGGCATCATCAGAAAATCTACAAACAATAAATGCTGGAGAGGGTGTGGAGAAAAGGGAACCTTCTTGCACTGTTGGTGGGAATGTAAATTGATACAGCCACTATGGAGAACAGTATGGAGGTTCCTTAAAAAACTAAAAATAGAATTACCATATGATCCAGCAATCCCACTACTGGGCATATACCCAGAGAAAACCATAATTCAAAAAGACACATGCACCCCAATGTGCATTGCAGCACTATTACAATAGCCAGGTCATGGAAGCAACCTAAATGCCCATCGACAGACGAATGGATAAAGAAGTTGTGGTACATATATACAATGTAATATTCCTCAGCCATAAAAAAGGAACAAAATTGAGTCATTTGTTGAGACGCGGATGGATCTAAAGACTGTCATACAGAGTGAAGTAAGTCAGAAAGAGAAAAATAAATATCGTATATTAACGCATGTATGTGGAATCTAGTACAGATGAACCGGTTTGCAGGACAGAAGTTGAGACACAGATGTAGAGAACAAACGTATGGACACCAAGGGGGGAAAACTGTGGTGGGGTGGGGATGGTGGTGTGCTGAATTGGGTGATTTGGATTGACATGTATACACTGATGTGTATAAAATTGATGACTAATAAGAACTTGCAGTATAAACAAACAAACAAAACAACAACTAATACTAAACTTTCTCTGGGTTATTTGTATGGAAATATGTTAATATAAATGTTTCAGACATTACATTAAATTTCTAAAAATCTTATATGTTCTGGTATAATGTTATAAGTCATAATTCTAGTTATTACTTTAAAATGTATATCTCAGAAATAACTAAATTTCCTTGTCAATTGCATTATTATGAACTTTCATCAAATCTTTAACCGTGGTCATTTTTAAGTCTTTTGTCATTTACAGACAGTTCTGGGTGTACTCTGATGCTTTTGCAAAAATGTTTCTATAAAAGGGTTTCATCTTCAAGGAATTCATGGAAAAGACTCTGACAAGTACAGGTTTCTGGTAACTGACTATACTGCTGAACTGAATGAATAAGCATTTTCAGAACTCTAATGGAAAACTGATGAATTCATAAAAGTTCTAACAAAAGATCAAGATGAAAAAAAATTAATTACATGGGACTGAGTGAACTGATGAGGATGATTATAATTTTGGGGACTTTCTGTTTGAATAAAAAAAAAAAGTCCCACAAGGACTCAGAGGTAAAAAATATACGAATCAATTTTCACTGCAAAGTAAAGGAGCTGTTACAGTGGAGGATCACTGGACTGAATGTCAATATTATGACATAGTGTGAGTGTGTTTCGTGTTTGGTAATTGCAATCCTTGTTGCTTTTGTTGTGGTCATCCATTTACAATGCTTGGTGTCACTTTATTTATCTCTTGTAAAAATAAAATACAGTGTGTGTGTGTGTGAAAAAAAAAATCTTTCAAAACAAAAACTGATGAATGTGGGGCTATTCAAAACCATGTGACAATTCTGACCATGACCTGCTTGAGAAACTCTTTGTATGGCTCCCATGACACTATATTTATCTGGTTTTCCTCTGATTTCTTTGGAAAGTTCATCTCGGTTGTTTAATGTTTTGTTTTCCTCATTTTGAATTTAAAGAGAGGAGGTCTTTATACTTTAATTCTAGACTCCTTTTCTCAAGCTATAATCTTTAAAAATGGCTTCAGTTACTTACTTTGATGCTTCTAAGTTCACATGACTCATTCAGTCTTTTTCCTAAGAACTTTCTGTTCATATACCTTTTCAATATTATATTTGAACTTGTAGTTCAAAATCATCATCTATACAAAGGTTTTGTTGGACATTTAGACTATTTTTTGCCTAAGGTTTGGGTCTTTTTACCAAAATGATGGATTTCCTTCCCAGAAGAAGGGTAACTTGGCAATAGCAAGTATTTACCAGAATGTGAAACAAGTGAAACTTTCAGACTTCCTTGGTGAAAATGTAAATTAGAACAACTACATTAGAAATTGATTTGGTCTATACAAAAGCAAAAAGCCTCTAGGAGTACATTTCCATTTGACTCTATTTTTCTGCTCATTTTTTTCAACTGTACAAACATATCTACTTTTCCACTATATCTATTAACACTGTTTCTTGATTTTTTGTTATATATTTAATGTCAGACTTTGTGTGTAAAAGCATAGTAAGGCTAAGGTAAACAATATCTACATCCAGAGGAAAGCCATGTCGCTTCTTTCGGCATCCTATTCATGAGAGGATTAAGTCAATCTGTCTGTAGTTGTGCTGGGTGTGCCTTTGCTTTTTTAATCTACCATCGTGTACTAAAGTCTTGAAATTTCTCTGGTGGTTGATTTCACTGTCATATTTTGAGTGTGAGGTATAGAATTCTAGAGGATCTCTCCTTAGCTTCAGATTTCAGACAACAGGTCTTGCACACCTGTCCAATAGAGGATGTCTCACCCCACACTCCTCCCACAAGGCAGACTGCCTGAGTCTCTGGTTGGGACACTCTTAGCATTCTTGTACTTCTCCAGCAAGAAACACTTTCTTCCTCCTTCTCACTGTGGAGTTCAGAGCACAGGCAGGCTTCCAGCTCTGCCCCCAGGACTGCAGCCTCTACCTTGTATCATAGCAAGTTTCTGGTCTAGTGGCAGATGGCTTCTTCCTTCTGTTAGTGGAGGGTGCAGGATAGCTGGTTCTCTTGTCCCTCCTCCAATGGAGTCAAAATGTGCCTAGAGTAAGTGCAGAGTCCATCCTCATATCTACTTTTGCTTTAGTGTAAATATACATTAAATGTATCCAATGCTCATCAACTGCCATTTTGCTGACATTCCTTCAGTCAACCTTTGTTTGATTGAAATTGATATTTAAGATTAGTGGTTCTCAAACTTTAACATGCACAGAACCACCTAGAGTTTATGTGACACAGAGATTGCTAAGCATTTCCTCTAAAATTTCTGATTCAGTAGATCTGGGAAAAAGTGGGAAAATTTCCATTTCTACCAAGTTCCTGGGTGTTATGGATGGTGCTGGCCTGGGGGCAACACACTGAGAATAGTTGCACTAGAGCACAATCAACAAATTATACATCCAAGTGCTTTGGCCTCCTGTTTTACTAAACAACGCTTTACTGGAACAGAGCCATGATTATGAATTGGTCAATTTTCTATGGATGGCTTCATGTTTTAACAGCAGAATTGAAATTGAACAGTGAAGACAGAGATCATGTGATCTGCAAAGCCTAAAATATGTACTATCTGCCCTTTACCAAAAACAAACAAAAACCCCAAATCAAAACACATACACAAAAACCAAACAAACAAAAATGTTTGCTTGAGATGATACCGCAGAACTTCAGAAATAAATTTTCCCTGAGTTCTTGAAAGTATAAATTATTTTTCTATTACCTGGATATTTGAAGAAAATAATTTCAGGTACAAAATCTTTCACCTACACTATTCTTGAGTTTCTTAATACCTTAAATCTACTGTCACCTTACATTATTTTGTATGAAGTGTGATGCTAAACTGATTTTCTATCTTTAATAAGTAACTGGGTATTTTGGCCTAGAAGCTCAGAGTACTTTTTTTTAAACCCTAATATATAATAAATATGGTAGGACAGTGGTCCCCAACCTTTCTGGCACCAGGAACCGGTTTCGTGGAAGACAATTTTTCCACAGACCAGGGTGGGGTGGGGGATGGTTTGGGGATGATTCAAGCACATTACATGAATTGTGCACTTTATTTCTATTATTATTAAATTGTAATATACAATTACATGAAATAATTATACAACTCACCATAATGCAGAATCTATGGGAGCCCTAAGCTCTGAGCTTGTTTTTCTGCAACTAGATGGTCCCATCTGGGGGTGATGGGACCGCCTCAGCTCCACCTCAGATCATCAGGCATTAGATTCTCATAAGGAGCGTGTAACCCAGATCCCTCGCATGTACAGTTCACGGTAGGGTTCGCGTTCTTATGAGAATCTAATGCCACTGCTGATCAGACAGGAGGCAGAGCTCAGGCGGTAATGTGAGCAATGGTGAGTGGCTGTAAATACAGATGAAGCTTCGCGCCCTCATCCGCCACTCACCTCCTGCTGCTGTGCGGCCCGGTTCCTAACAAGCCATGGACTGGTACCAGTCTGTGGCCTGGAGGTTGGGGGACCCCTGTGGTAGAGAATACTTCAGAGTTAAACATTCAGAATGATAATTCCCTCAAATCTATTTACAGATTCAAAGCAAAATCAATAAAAAATCCACAAGATAATTTTGTGGAAAATAACAGGTTGATTCTAACATTTACATAGAAGTGGATATAACTTAAAATAGCAAAAACTTTTTAAAGAAAAAAAGTTGAAATACTTACATTCTCTCATTTTAAGAATTACCCTAAAACTATAGTAATCAAGAGAGTCTGATACTGTCAATGTATACTCTTAAAGATCAAGAATACAAAATAAAGTACAAAAAATAGATCATCACTTATATGTTCAATTAATTTTTTGCAATGATGACAAAGCAAGTTTATGGGGAAAGAATATTCTTCTCAACAAATGGTAATAGGACATTCAATATTCATTTATATTAAAAAAAAAGAACAGCAACAACACCAACAGTTTCTTTGCACCATATACTAAAATTTATTTGAATTAGACCATAATTTTAAAAACTAAAACTGTAATATTCCTTGAAGAAAATCTTTGTGGCTTTGGAGTTGGCAAAATTTTCATAGATAAGACACCAACAGCTAAGCGATAAAAGTCATTACATACTATATGATTCAAAGTATATGAGATTCTAGAAAAGAAAATTACAATGACAGAAAGCAGACAGTGTTTGCCAGGGTCCAGGGATAAACAGTAAGACTTCATAGGGGCATAATGAAACCCTTTTTATATCTTGTTTGTAGTAAATGTAATATGGCTGTACAAAAATGAACAAAACTTATCAAATAGTACATCTAAAATGAGTGTATTTTATTATATGAATACTATTCCTCAATAAAGCTAGTAGGGGAGAGGCACAGATTTTATGAAAACAGAAGTAGAAAATCATCTTTTATTAGTAGATAATCTGATAATATCTGTATAAAATTAAATATACACACACATATATATACACTATGATCTAGAAATTCTACTCCTAAATATATACCAATGAAAAATGAACATATATAACTGCAAGTAGACTTGCACAAAACATCTGTAATATTTTTAGTCACAAAAGACAAAAACCATATACAAAAGGGATATCCAACAGAAAGTACATGGATAAACACATTGTGATATACTCATTCAATGGAATAACACCCAGGTATAAAAATTGGGACAGACTACTGACATATGTAAAGTCATGAACATCTCTAAAAATATGTTGCTCTGCAAAGTAATTAAGGCTCTAATAGGTATATAGTATCTTTCTAACTACATGGATATTTAAATCTATAAAATAGAGAAAACTAGTCAATGAAGACAGAAATCAAAATGGTGTCTTCCTTAGGGGATTGACTGGGAAGGCACAAAGGACACTTCTGGAGTGAGAAATACTCCACAGGTTGATAGTATCTGAAAATACTCAATTGTCAAAATTCACAGTTTTGTTACAATTAAGAGTTTTGCTTCTTACTATGTATAAATTATAACTCAATAAAACATATGCAAGTTATCTACAAGTGAAAATAAATATGTGATGATATAAATAACATTAATGTGTCTTTCATGTAGAATATCTTTTTACATTTTTATTAATAAAATATATGAAATTCTCTCAACGTTTCATTCCAAATACGTTACTAAACATATTTGCTTGCAGAAGAAATAATATTCAAATTTTCTTTTTTTTTTCCTGTAGTCTATTTGGCCTACCTTCTTATTTTTTCATTTGTATTGTCAGAACTGATCACCATATGTGAATTTTAACACCTTAATTTAGATTTTCACATCAGTATTTTGTACTCAGTATCCAGTTCTTCTGTTTCTAAGAACTGTTTTTTATGACAAGGCAGAAGATACATTACTGATTGAGTACTCAAAAAATTTAAAAACTAGATTCATTAACTTTCGTTTTGAATAAAATTTTCATGTAAATCATATGTATGCATACGTATGTGTGTGTAATCTACTTCACTGATTACCTTCAATCATCAACTTATCTTTATAATTGCTAGTATAACTTCTGAAAAGATATAGAGAATATTAAAGCAGATGCCATTCCCCCAGACCCTCAACAATTCAACAACCTGCATAAGAGGCTCTAAGAATGGAAAGTCCGGAAAAATTTGTGTATGGATGCCTGGGTGTATCAAGCTGGAATGGAAGATCAATAACTTACAAAGACTGTTACTCCTTCTTAAGTATACTCTACAGGATATTTTCCTCTAGGCTCATATTTGAGACCAGATTAGTGATTTTAATGAGTGAAAGAAAGGACAAAGAAAGTGAAAGCATTCACTTTATGAATCTTTTTATTTTATTAATTCAAAGTTATTTTGTTTGAACACTGCATTACTGAAAACTCTATATCAAAATATTTTCATTAAAATATTTCTAATTATTTTTTTGGAAATGGCAAAACTTAAAATTTATAATGTTTCATAATGAACTATTATGTTATTTTGAAAGTGGGAGATTAATGGAAAGTCTCAGACAAATATTTCTTTATTCAACACTACCTTATTCAGTAACAAAAACTGAAAACAATACTATCAAATAATATACGATTTACTGTCGAATTAATAGAAATCAATCAATAAATAAAACCATTCTATGGATTTCCCTTGTGGTGCAGTGGTTAAGAATCTGCCTGCCAATGCAAGGGACATGGGTTCAAGCCCTGGCCTGGGAAGATCCCACATGTGGCAGAGCCACTAAGCATATGCGCCACAACTACTCTGCCTGTGCTCTAGAGCCCATAAGCCATAACTACTGAGCCCACGTGCCACAACTACTGAAGCCTGCGCACCTAGAGCCTGTGCTCCGCAACAAGAGAAGCCACCGCAATTAGAAGCCTGCGCACCACAACAAAGAGCAGCCCCCGCTCGCCGCAACTAGAGAAAGCCTGCACACAGCACCAAAGACCAAAACAGCCAAAATAAATAAATAAATAAACATTCTATGACTGAAAGGCATAACCACATACAATACTGTTTCTGATATGTGTTTACTATAACATCCTCAAATCAATTTAAGTTCCTAAGAAGAAATAGAATTATCTATTAAAAATGAAAACCATGTTTATTCTTGCTTTAAAAATATCCAACTGTGGGGCTTCCTGGTGGCGCAGTGGTTGAGAGTCCGCCTGCCGATGCAGGGGACACGGGTTCGTGCCCCGGTCCAGGAAGATCCCACGTGCCGCGGAGCGGCTGGGCCCGTGAGCCATGGCCGCTGGGCCTGCATGTCCGGAGCTGCGCAATGGGAGAGGCCACAACAGTGAGAGGCCCGCGTACAGCAAAAAAAAAAAAAAAAAAAAAAAAAAATCCAACTGTGAAAATAAAATTGAATCATAGGGATCACTGAAAATCTATTACAAGCCATGTGATCTATCTTCTGGCATATTTTCTATAGAAACATGGAGTCATTCAATCATAATTTTAAATTGATGAGTATACATTTTATATCTATTTGAAAGTCATCAAGGAATGTATAAATTATATTTTTATTAACAAGATAGATTTTAAATATCAGAAGTCAAGCAGTTTCCAAAGTAATTTTTTTAAACAGTGTAGAACTCATTATTTAATTATCATTTAAGAATATTATTATTTTGCGAGGTAATAAATAATTTGGCTGATTATATATTAGTGTATACTATTTTAATGAAATACATAACAATTTACAGCATTTCTGTCTGCCTTAAAATAGCTTATTTCTATTCCCTGGAATTAGGCCATGATAGTCACCCTCACCATTGGTGCCATTCATTTCAGGAACTTTCCACTGTGACATATCACCATATTAGATTTGGATACATCAATGAAAATATTAAGTAATCTCATAGTAGATACTTTCCCCTAGGATAATTAAATGTGATAACTGTCTTAAACACATACACACACGCACAAAGGGGAAAAAAGTGGTTTACGTAACCTACACTTAAATTTTTAAATGTATGGCAAATATAACTTACTTATCAATCACTCTGCATACTTGAGATATACATACACTTGTAACAATATTATTTTCTCTTGTTTTTTAGAGACTGGTACCTGAGCTGAAGAGGATAACTGCATTCATTTTTTCCTGCTGCCATAACAAATAACCACAAACTTAGTGGTTTAAAACAACACAAATTTAGTATTTCAGAGTTCTGTAGGTCAGAAATTGTAGTTGGCTCTGCTGATTTCTCTGCTCTAGATTTCACAAAGCCAAAAACAAGGTGTCAGCCAACTGAACTTTTCTCAGGAGACTCTGGGAAGAATTTGCTTCCAAGTTCATTCAGGTTGTTGGCAGAATGCAGGTCCTTATAGTCATAGGACTGAGAATCCATTTCCTGCTGCCTGTCAGCTGGCAGATGCCCTTAGTTCCTAGAGGTTTTTCACCAGTTCCCACACATGGGAGTCTATATCCCAGAGTCAGCAACAGTGCTTTGAATGCTTCTCATACATGGAATCTCTGACTCACCTTCTGCAACATTTCTCTTGCCAGAGAAAATTCTGTGCATTTAAGGGCTAATGTCCTTAGATGGGCCCAGCTAGATAATGTAGGATAATCTCCCGATTATAAGGTCCATAACTTTAACTGCATCTGAAAATTTATCTATGCTATGTAATATAATATATTACAATTTCTGGGAGTTAGGGCAATGGCACATTTGGTAGGATATTATTCTGCCTACCACAGTAATATAAAGCCCTTCAATGTCATAAAGGTAAGAAGCACTAGAATCAAAATTTAAGTGCAGAGCTACTGCAAATACACCCAAATTGAATTCCTCGTTTTCCTCAGCCCTCGATTAGTAAAACAAAGCTTGTGTATTTTAAATAGACACAAAGATATTCAATCACACAATCAAGTGTGACTGGAAAATTAGAATTCTAGTTTACATTTGAAAATAGATCTACAAAAGAAGTTATTTTCATGAAATAAGTATCAATATATATTTGAATCTCTTTATATATGTGTCTATAAATATGGATGTGCATACAATAGAATTTGGGAGAAAGGTGGATAGTAATGGGACGTTTTATGACATCTAAAGTGTGAGTGCATGTGTGGATGGTTACTGAAATACATCTGAGCAAAGCATAAAGCTCTGGGGAGACTAACCTCAGATAGAGTCCCTGAAAAATAAAAGGCAGTTTGCTTAGTATGGTGAATCCTTCCTTCCTTACTCTTCTTGCTCTCTTTGGTAAGTCATGAAGTGCTTGCATCTATTCTTTACAGCTTTGTTACAATGCACATGCTATATTTCTTCCTCTGAAACCCAAAATGGAGTAAAGATACAGAATATTTGAAAAACACAATTATAATTTTGATCTAACACCATATTAGGAGAAACACATTTGTCATGAGCACACAGGAATTATATGCAGAATATGACTTGCATGTAAGACGAAGGTATATCTTATTTCATGTATGGTAGCACAAAAGATCAGGGTTATTTTTAGCATAATTCAATTTTTTAAATTAAACAGTAAAAACATTATGCTATGTGAAATAAGCCAGAGACAAGAAGACAAATACTGTATGATTCCACCTATATGAGGTACCTAGACTAGGCAAGAGACAGAAAAGTATAATGAAGGTTGCTGGGAGGTGGGGGAGGGGAAATGGAGAGTTATTGTTTAATAGTACAGAGATCTGTTGGGGATGATGCAAAAGTTCCAGAAATAGATAGTGATAATGGCTGGACAACATTTTGAATGTACTTAATGCTACAGAATTATTCACTTAAAAATGAAAATATAATTATGTTTTTATATATATATTTTTTTACTGTGATCTAAAGTGTTTAAAAATATACCAACCATTGGAAATCACATACACACACAAACCCTCACTATTTTATGGTTCAAAGAACAATTAAACAATTGTTTGATCTTAAATGATAAGATACTATCAAATCTGTATTGATGGGGCAAAACTTTAACACTAAATGTTTATGTAAACAAAAATGAAAGGCTAATGCGTTATGAAGTTTGGAGAAAAATAATAGAGTTAAACCAAATAAAGTGGAAGGAAAAAGAAATATACATGAACATAAATGCATAAAATAGAGTGTGCTGGGAAAGGTAAAAACGGATTAGTTGAGAAGGATAATAATACAGGCAGATAATTCCTCAGGAAAACTGTAAAAAAAAAGATTCTAGGTACAAATAAGTAGTAGGGGTAAAAAAGAGGATATATTATGTGTTTGCTTTTTGTCTGCCTTTCTCACACTTTAAAGGAAGCAGAGATTTCACTCTGTTTTACTTATTGCTTATGACTGGCAAAATAATGGTTCCCCAGTATGTGTGCACCCTAATCTGAGGGAACTGTGACTATTTTTCCCTAACATGCGGAAGGGACTTTACATAAGTGTTTAAGAATCTTGGTATATAGACAGCATCTAGGATTGTTATTGAAGTGAGTCTGATGAAGACATATTTGTCCTTCCAAGTGAAAGAGGGAGGAAAAGTTAGCATCAGAGAAAGATTTAAAGATGCTATGCTGAGACCTTCAAGATGGCGGAAGAGTAAGACGTGGAGATCACCTTCCTCCCCACAAATACATCAAAAATACATCTACATGTGGAACAGCTCCTACAGAACACCTACTGAACGCTGGCAGAAGACCTCAGACTTGCCAAAAGGCAAAAAACTCCCCATGTACCTGCGTAGGGCAAAAGAAAAAAGAAAAAAACAGAGACGAAGAATAGGGACAGGACCTGCACCAGTGGGAGGGAGCTGTGAAGGAGGAAAGGTTTCCACACACTAGGAAGCCCCTTCGCGGGTGGAGGCGGCAGGTGGCGGAGCGGGGAAGCTTCGGAGCCGCGGAGGAGAGCACAGCAACGGGGGTGCGGAGGGCAAAGCAGAGAGATTCCTGCACAGAGGATCGGTGCTGACCAGCACTCACCAGCCTGAGAGGCTTGTCTGCTCACCTGCCGGGGCAGGCGGGGGCTCGGAGCTGCGGCTCAGGCTTTGGTCGGATCCCAGGGAGAGGACTGGGGTTGGCAGCGTGAACACAGCCTGAAGGGGGCTAGTGCGCCACAGCTACCAGGAGGGAGTCCGGGAAAAAGTCTGGACCTGCCAAAGAGGCAAGAGACCATTGTTTCAGAGTGCACGAAGAGAGGGGATCCTTCCCTGTCTGCCACAGAAGGCAGAGCACTGCCTAAATGAGCTCCAGAGACGGGTGCAAGGCGCACCTATCAGCTCAGACACCAGAGACAGCCATGAAACGCTAACGTTGCTGCTGCAGCCACCAAGAATCCTATGGGAAAGCACAGGTCACTGTCCACACCCCCCCCCCCGACCTACCCCCTAGGAGTCTGCGCAGCCCGCCACTTCCAGGGTCCCATGATCCAGGGACAACTTCCCCGGGAGAACACACGGTACGCCTTAGGCTGTTGCAATGTCATGCCAGCCTCTGAAGCCACAGGTTCACCCCACATTCCAATTATAACTATGGTACCCCTCCCTACCCCACAGCATGAGTCAGCCAGAACGCTTAATCACCCACTCCTTTAACCCCGTCCTGTATGGGTGAGAACAGAAGCCACAGGATGACCTACACACACAGGTGGGGCCCAAACAACCCTGGGAGCCGTGCAAACAATGAAGAGAAAAGGAAATTTCTCCATGCAGCCTCAGAAGCAGCGGATTAAATCCCCACAATCAACTTAATGTACCCGGCATCTGTGGAATACCTGAATAGACAACAAATCAACCCAGAATTGAGGGGCTGGACTTTGGGAGCAAGTGTAGACATAGGGTTTGTTGTCTGTGACTGACTTGTTTATGATTTTTATGTTTTAGTATAGTTTTTAGTGCTTGTTATCATTGGTGGATTTGATTATTGGTTTGTATGCTTTCTTTTTTTAATTACTTTTTATTTTTTTTATTTTAATAATTTTTTTTTTAACTTTCATTATTTTATTTTATTTTTTAATTAATGTTTTTCTTTCTTTTTTCTCCCTTTTCTTCTGAGCCATGTAGATGACAGGGTCTTGGTGCTCCGGCCTGGTGTCAGGCCTGAGCCTGTGAGGTGGGAGAGCCGAGTTCAGGACATTGGACCACCAGAGACCTCATGGCCCCACGTAATATCAATCAGCGAGAGCTCTCCCAGAGATCTCTGTCTCAATGCTAAGACCAAGCTCCACCCAACAGTCAGCAAGCTCCAGTGCTGGACGGCCTATGCCAAAAAACTAGCAAGAGAGGAACACAACCCCACCCCACCCATTAGCAGAGAGGCTGCCAAAAATAATACTAACTTCTGAGACACCCTAAAACACACCACCAGTCACAGCCCTGACCACCAGAAAGGCAAGACCCAGCCCAATCCACCACAGCACAGGCACCAGTCCCCTCCACCAGGAAGCCTACACAAGCCACTGAACCAACCTTACCAAATGTGGGAAGACGCCAAAACCAATGGAAACTATGAACCTGCAGCCAGCAAAAAGGAAACCAAAAACACCGTAAGATAAACAAAATGAGAAGACAGAGAAATATGCAGCAAATGAAGGAGCAAGGTAAAATCCATCACACCAAACAAATGAAGAGGAAATAGGCAGTCTGCCTGAAAAATAATTCAGGGTAATGATAGTAAAGATGATACAAAAATCTTGAAAACAGAATGGAGAAAATACAAGAAACGTTTAACAATGACATAGAAGAACTAAAGAGCAAACCAACAATGATGAACAACAAAATAAATGAAATTTAAAATTCTCTGGAAGGAATCAATAACAGAATAACTGAGGCAGAAGAATGGATAAGTGACCCGGAAGATAAAATAGTGGAAATAACAACGGCAGAGCAGAATAAAGAAAAAAGAAAGAAAAGAATTGAGGACCGTCTCAGAGACTTCTGGGACAACATTAAAGGTACCAACATTCAAATTATAGGGGTCTCAGAAAAGAAGAGAAAAAGAAAGGGTCTGAGAAAATATTTTAAGAGATTATAGTTGAAAACTTCCCTAATATGGGAAAAGAAATTGTCAATCAAGTCCAGGAAGCGCAGAGTCCCATACAGGATAAATCCAAGGAGAAACAGACCAAGACACATATTAATCAAACTATCGAAAATTAAATATAAAGAAAAAATATTAAAAGCACCAAGGGAAAAGCAGCAAATAACATACAAGGGAATCCCAATAAGGCTAACAGCTGATCTTTCAGCAGAAATTCTGCAAGCCAAAAGGGAGTGGCAGGACATATTTAAAGTGATGACAGGGAAGAACCTACAACCAAGAATACCTACCCAGCAAGGATCTCATTCAGGTTTGACGGAGAAATTAAAACTTTTACAGACAAGCAAAAGTTAATAAAATTCAGCACCACCAAACCAGCTTTATAAAAAATACTAAAGGAACTTCTCTAGGCAGGAAACACAAGAAAAGGAAAAGACCAACAAAAACAAACATAAAATAATTAAGATAACAGTAATAGGAATATACATATCAATAATTACCTTAAATATAAAAGGATTAAATACCTGAACCAATGGACATAAACTCACTGAATGGATACAAAAACAAGATCTGTATATATGCTGTCTACAAGGGACCCACTTCAGACCTAGGGACATATGCAGACTGAAAGTGAGGGGATGGAAAAACATATTCCATGCAAATGGAAATCAAAAGAAAGCTGGAGTAGCAATTCTCACATCAGACAAAATAAACTTTAAAATAAAGACTATTACAGAGAAAAGAAGGACACTAAATAATGATCAAAGGATCAACCCAAGAAGAAGATATAATAATTGTAAATATTTACGCACCCAATATAGAAGCACCTCAAAACATAAGGCAAATGCTAACACCAATAAAAGGGGAAATCAACAATAACACAATAGTAGGGGACTTTAACACCTCACTTTCACCAATGGACAGATCATCCAAAATGAAAATAAATAAGGAAACACAAGGTTTAAATGACACATTAAACAAATGGACTTAATTGATATTTATATGACATTCCATCCCAAAACAACAGAATACACTTTCTTCTCAAGTGCTCATGGAACATTCTCCAGGATAGATCATATCGTGGGTCACAAATCAAGCCTTGGTAAATTTAAGAAAACTGAAATCATATCAAGTCTCTTTTCCAACCACACACTATGAGACTAGATATCAATCACAGGAAAAAAAATGTAAAAAGTAGAAAACAAGAAATCACTGAGGAAATCAAGGAGGAAATCAAAAAATGCATAGAAACAAATGACAATGAAAACACGACGACCCAAAACCTATGGGATGCAACAAAATCAGTTCTAAGAGGGAAGTTTATAGCAATACAATCCTACCTCAAGAAACAAGAAAAATCTCAACTAAACAACCTAATCTTACACCTAAAGCAATTAGAGACAGAAGAACAAAAAAAAACCCAAAGTTAGCAGAAGGAAAGAAATCATAATGATCAGATAAGAAATAAATGAAAAATAAATGAAGGAAACAATAGCAAAGATCAATAAATCAAAAAGCCGGTTCTTTGACATAATAAATAAAATTGATAAACCACTAGGCAGACTCATCAAAAGGGAGAAGACTCAAATCAACGAATTAGATGAAAAAGGAGAAGTAACAACTGACATTGCAGAAAAACAAGGGATCATGAGAGATTACTACAAGCAACTAATGCCAGTAAAATGGACAACCTGGAAGAAATGGACCAATTCTTAGAAAAGCACAACCTTCCAAGACTGAACCAGGAAGAAATAGAAAATATAAACAGACCAATCACAAGAACTGAAATTGAAACTGTGATTAAAAATCTCCAACAAGCAAAAGCCCAGCACCGGATGGCTTCACAGGTGAATTCTATCAAACATTTGAAGAAGAGCTAACACCTATCCTTCTCAAACTCTTCCAAAATATAGCAGAGGGAGGGACACTCCCAAACTCATTCTATGAGGCCACCATCACCCTGATACCAAAACCAGACAAAGATGTCACAAAAATAGAAAACTACAGGCCAATATTACAGATGAACACAGATGCAGAAACCCTCAACAAAATACTAGCAAACAGAATCCAACAGCACATTAAAAGGATCATACACCATGATCAAGAGTGATTTATCCCAGGAATGCAAGTGTTCTTCAATATATGCAAATCAATCAATATGATAAACCATATTAACAAACTGAAGGAAAAAAACCATATGATCATCTCAATAGATGCAGAAAGAGTTTTTGAGAAAATTCAACACCGATTTATGATAAAAACTCTGCAGAAAGTAGGCATAGAGGGAACTTACCTCACCATAATAGAGTCCATATATGACAAACCCACAGCCAACATTGTTCTCAATGGTGAAAAACTGAAACCATTTCCTCTAAGATCAGGAACAAGACAAGGGTACCCACTCTCACCGTTATCATTAAAAATAGTTTTGGAAGTTTTAGCCACAGCAATCAGAGAAGAAAAAGAAATAAAAGGAATCCAAATCAGAAAAGAAGAAGTAAAACTGTCACTGTTTGCAGATGACATGATACTATACACAGAAAATCCTAAAGATGCTACCAGAAAAGTACTAGAGCTAATCAATGAATTTGGTAAAGTAGCCGAATACAAAATTAATGCACAGAAATTTCTTGCATTCCTATACACTAATGATGAAAAATTAAAAGAGAAATTAAGGAAACACTCCCATTTACAATTGAAACAAAAACAATAGAATACCTGGGAATAAACCTACCTATGGAGACAAAAGACCTGTATGCAGAAAACTATATGACACTGATGAAAGAAATTAAAGACGATACAAACAGATGGAGAGATATACCATGTTCTTTGATTGGAAGAATCAACAATGCGAAAATGACTATACTAAGCAATCTACAGATTCAATGCAATCCCTATCAAACTACCAATGGCATTTTTCACAGAACTAGAACAAAAAATTTCACAATTTTTATGAAAACACAAAAGACTCCAAATAGCAAAAGCAATCTTGAGAAAGAAAAACGGAGCTGAAGAAATCAGGTTCCCTTACTTCAGACTATACTACAAACCTACAGTAATGAAGACACTATGGTACAGGCACAAGAACAGAAATATAGATCAATGGAACAGGATAGAAAGCCCAGAGATAAACCTACACACATATGGTCAACTTATCTTTTATAAAGGAGGCAAGCGTATACAATGGAGAAAAGACAGCCTCTTCAATAAGTGGTGCTGGGAAGACTGGACAGCTACATGTAAAAGAATGAAATTAGAACACTCTCTAACACTATACACAAAAGTAAACTTAAAATGGAGTAAAGACCTACATGTAAGGCCAGTCACTATAAAACTCTTAGAGGAAAACATAGGCAGAACACTCTATGACAAATCACAGCAAGATCCTTTTCATCCCACCTCCTAGAGAAATGGAAATAAAAACAAAAATAAACAAATGGGACTTAATGAAACTTAAAAGCTTTTTCACAGCAAAGGAAACTATAAGCAAGATGAAAAGACAACCCTCAGAATGGGAGAAAGTATTTGCAAACAAAGCAACTGAAAAACAATTAATCTCCAACATATACAAACAGCTCATGTAGCTCAATATCAAAAAAAAAAAACAACCCAATCCCAAAATGGGCAGAAGACCTAAACAGACATTTCTCCAAAGAAGATATACAGATTGTCAACAAACACATGAAAGCATGCTCAACATCACTAATCATTAGAGAAATGCAAATTAAAACTACAATGAGGTATTACCTCCCACTGGTCAGAATTGCTGTCATCAAAAACTTTACAAACAATAAATGCTGGAGAGGGTGTGGAGAAAAGGGAAGCCTGTTGCACTGATGGTAGGAATGTAAATTGATACAGCCACTATGGAGAACAGTATGGAGGTTCCTTAAAATACTACAAGTAGAACTACCATATGACCCAGCAATCCCACTACTGGGCATATACCCAGAGAAAACCATAATTCAAAAACAGCCATGTACCACAATGTTCATTGCAGCACTATTTACAATAGCCAGGAGATGGAAGCAACCTAAGTGTCCATCAACAGATGAATGGATAAAGAAGATGTGGCATATGTATACAATGGAATATTACTTAGCCATAAAAAGAAATGAAATTGAACTATTTGTAGTGAGGTGGATGGACCTAGAGTCTGTCATACAGAGCAAAGTAAGTCAGAAAGATAAAAACAAGTACTGTATTCTATATGGAATCTAAAAAAAAATGTTCTTATAAACCTAGGGGCAGGACAGAAATAAAGACGCAGACGTAGAGAATGGAGTTGAGTGAGGACACAGGGTGGGGGAAGGGTAAGATGGGACGAAGTGAGAGGGTGGCATGGACAGATATACACTACAAATGTAAAATCGATGGCTAGTGGGAAGCAGCCACATAGCACAGGGAGATCAGCTTGGTGTTTTCTGACCACCTAGAGGGGTGGGACATGGAGGGTGGGAGGGAGACGCAAGAGGGAGGAGATATGGGGATATATATATATATATATATATATATATATATATATATATATATGTATAGCTGATTCACTTTGTTATACAGCATAAACACAACATTGTAAAGCAATTATACTCCAATAAAGGTGTTAAAAAAAAAAAGACATTAAAAAAAATGCTATGCTGCTGGGTTTGAAGAAGGCAGAAGTAGTGTTCAGCCATGGCATGCAGCACACCTTTAGAAGGTGGAAAAGGGAAGAGTATGGACTCTCCACTAGAGTTTCCAGAAGCTTCCTTGATTTTAGACCAGTGAAACCATTTTGGACTTATAACCCCCAACAAACACTGTAAGATAACAATTTTTTCTTGTCTTAAGGCATTAAGTTTTTGGTATAGCGGCAAAAGGTAAATTATACAGTACAGTGTGCTTAGTATCTAGAATACTCCCTGGCACAAATCAGTCAACCAGTAAGTATTTGTTGGTTGTTAAACATATAAGTGGGATTGGTAAACACTATATATACTATTTACCCACACTATATATGGGGTAATATATAAATATATTACCCCATAAACTGGATTATATTTACATGGGTTTGTGGTATTAATCGTTATATATGTTAGTTCATAAATGTTTTAATTACAAAAAATAAACATGTCATGTACTTATTTATTTTTCCCATGTGAATTCTATCCTTGTGTTTCTCAATGTAGTAGTTTCAGAATTGCCCAGATTAATACAGACTAAAATTAAAATAAAAATAAACTTCTAATTCTTGAACTGGGAGGAACAGTTGATCTTACTAGTTGCCATTTAATATCAGGAACATCCATCCATATGTATACCACCTAGGCTACAAGAGGATTTACTTAATTTATAGCAAGCATAAAGAATTTTTTAACAATCACTGATCAGTTTCAATGTTTAACAAACCTGAGTTAGAATTGGTTTTACATATCCTGATCCCACAGAAAATATCATTCACTGCTATTTAAATTAGGAAAGAACAAAGAGAATAAGACACATAAAGTAAAATAATATTGTTATAAAATGGTATGATAGATGATTTGTTGAACCAGTAGCAGCAAGATTACGTTGCTTTTCATAAAATCCCTTTTGACTAAAAACTGAATGAGCATTTTAATGATCAATAAAGCCTTGAATAATTGGATTGCATGTAAAAATATAAACTGTCCTTTATACACGGTGACTTTATATCATAGAGGGCAAGTTATTTTAAAGACTTATGTAATGACACTAGCTACTCATTTTGAAATCTGGAATTGCACAGGTAGTGTAACCTAAGTGTGTGGAGCACACTTTAACAATAGGAAAGTATGCTAAACAGGAATTCTGAAAATATAGAAACTTGAACCTTTGAAATGGGTATTGCTATTCTGATATAAGAAGAAAGTGTTACTTTATTACTTTACTTATTAAAATATATGGATAAAAATCATTGTCCTGTGTGCTTCTCTGCATGTGTGAAATCCTTAAGTTTGCTGTAGAATTCTTTGCAGAGAACTTAATTATAGATTGAAAAGTCCACATATCACACCAGATTAACTGATGTTTCATAAGTAGGTTATATTCAAAGTATTAAATCTACTATATTAATATTTGTGTGTTAACCAGCAGCTCTGTGTCAACTGAGGATTGGACACCAGAATGTGTATCTAAATAGAAGAAAGAAATTCAGAACTGCAAACATTAGATAGCTCAGATCACAAATTTCACAGAAATATGATAGGATCAGGTTGGGTAATTTCTAAATTCCTTTTCCAGCATGACATTGCTGTAACAAAAGGTCAAAAAAAAATTAATCTATCATAGGTAGCATTTTTTAGCATTATTAGCTATTTCACAAGAAGAGTTACTCAAATTAAAACTTAAGTCCATGTAAGAAATAATTCCCAGAGTTTAAAAATAATTAGGGATAGAAAATTTATAGGAATGAAACAAAAATAAAACAAGACCACTGGATTTTATTTTTAAGACTAGATATTTTATAAGACTTTTTGTTTGGCAATAGTTATACAGGTTTCAGCATTTTAAAACTTCATGAGATGTTACAGACAATGCCAGTCATTCACTCATTTATTCAGTAATTCATCAAATATTAATTGAACACTTAAAATATGCCAACCAGTGTTCCAGTTGTTTAGAAAAATAAAAGCCAATTCTTGAGAAGGCAGAGGCATCAGTGCTGGGATAAAAATTCAGTGTATTACAACGGGCCTCACCTGAGAAAATACAAATCCGTTATAATTTTATTTTACTAACTAGGTCCTGAAAATATTATCAGATAACCTAGGAGGCCAATGTTCATATAATTTTATTTGGTTACAAAAAGATTATGACTATGATAATAGTCACCATATTTTGGAAGTTCCTAAACTTTAAAAAAAATACATAATATGAAGTAAGGATAATTTGTTAAAAGATACTTTTTTTCTAGTAGAGTACATTTACAGGTTTTTTAATTAGGAGGCACTTATATTGAAAATTTGATTTACTTCTTAAAGGCCATACAGTTATCTGTAAGATAAGGCAAATCCCTACCCACTCCACAGAGAGGCAGTTAACTCTACATTTCTTTATTTAAGATAGTTCCTTAAGAATTTAAAACTAATCCCACTGTCACAGAATGCACTACGGAACGATTCTGAAAAAAAAAAAAATCAAATTAAAATGAGAAACTTGGTTTCCTGAGAAACACTTAAATCTTTATATTTATTTTTCAACTAATGCAAAATGAAAGGTGACATTGACATAATTCCTTGCTGTGAAAGTTATTTTATGATCCCATCAAAAGATTAACTATACAGATACAAAGATATGTTTCATGCAGAAAATCTTAGTTATAAAAAAGGATAGAAGATTATATGTTATGTAAGCATATTTTTGCTAAACATAATAATCCTCAAAGTTTCTGATTAGCTGTCAGCATTTCTTGAAAAAGTAAACAGCTTAGAATTGCTAGGCTAAACCCCAGTTCAGCTTTCTTTTATTAAGTGAACATTCTAAACCACAAGCCTGCAGTTGACCTCATTGTATTAAAAAGATGACTTTTTTGTTCATACATATTTTCTTACAGAACTTCCTGGTTCAATCTGATCTCAAGTTTAAGTCTCATTTTCCTATTTCCCAACCCCAAGATGAACAACCATGCATCTTGTTCTGCAGGAATCAGTAATAAAACTATGCAGACAACACTAGAACCACTAAAAGTAGCCATATACTTATAA
Source organism: Aethalodelphis obliquidens (assembly GCF_003676395.1). Lineage (NCBI taxonomy): Eukaryota > Metazoa > Chordata > Mammalia > Artiodactyla > Delphinidae > Aethalodelphis > Aethalodelphis obliquidens. Next base: position 19,675,383 of record NW_020837973.1, on the reverse strand, counting down.
TTTAGTGAAGAGATTAATTAATAATATATGAGGAAATTACTGAATATTTTCAAAAATATTGTTATAAATTTTGTTTACCTGTCATACTTTTATACTATCTCAACTTGGAAATCTGGAACTACTTTCCCAGAAATTTCCTTCCCTGCATGTTTCCCATTTCAAATTTAAGAGGGAGGGAGAGAGGGAGACAGGGAGGGAGAGAGAGAGAACTGAGTAAAGTTTAGAGCACGGAAGTAAGCAGCATTCACTAGGCTCTGAAGGTCACTGTTTAGATGAGCCAAAAGAGAAATTCATTGGTGCTATAGGCTTTCAGCTTATCTTTGTTCCACTTTTGTGTGAGAGATAACAAATAGATGCCAGCAGGTTCCTATTTGTTGTTCTTACCCAGTCTGCATCCAGCTTCTTGTCCCAACTGCTGACCAGGTGGACTGGCTTACTTCAGGACCACCACCAGACAGAGGCAAAGTCATTCTATTTTCCTGATTCAATCCTGACTGAAACAGTTGTTGATACCAGAAATAATTCCAGACAAAGTAAAAACTATGAGACTCTAAGTGGTACTCTCACCTGATTTAGTTTAATGGCACTAATGTCCCTATTTCCAGTATTTAAAAGGGGCACTGGGAGTCCATGTCACAGTGGAAAAACAACTACTTACATGATCACCTCTAGATACCTGTAATCAAGTGCACATAAAAGTAAAGTTTTATTTATCAAGTAGGTCCGGGCATAACAGAATATATTAGTGAAAAGAAGAAGAATAAAGGAGTTGGGGAACGGTGCTTCTAGGAACAATGAGCAACTTGGAGAAAGAAATTCATCAAGTCAGGGCAAATTCTCAGGTCAAGGTCCATATGAGAGACTAGAAAGTTACTCTGACTGCCTGAAAAGAAAACGCTTATCTACTACAGCAACAGGACTCACATTTCTAAAAATCAAACCCAAAGATTAAAATATGGCCTCAGGGCTTCCCTGGTGGCGCAGTGGTTGAGAATCTGCCTGCCAATGCAGGGGACACGGGTTCGAGCCCTGGTCCGGGAAGATCCCACATGCCACGGAGCAACTAGGCCCATGAGCCACAACTACTGAGCCTGGGCGTCTGGAGCTTGTGCTCCACAACAAGAGAGGCTGCAACAGTGAGAGGCCTGTGCACCACGATGAAGAGTGGCCCCCGCTTGCCACAACTAGAGAAAGCCCTCGCGCAGAAACAAAGACCCAACACAGACAAAAATAAATTAATAAATAAATACAGAAGCTTTCATTTAAAAAAGAAAGAAAAAAATTGGCCTCAATACAATGTAAATTGAATTTACAGGTATGCCATGACTACAATGTTAAATTAAAACATTGATTAGGAAGGTAGGAAACCCTAAAACTTGAGCAGGGTTCTTATGAAAAGATTATGATGGTACTTTGTACCTTGAAATGTCTTTATTTAAATAATATGCATATATTTTCCCAATGTAACTTATCAACCTTTTAGATTGGTTTCATCCAAATACCTGTAAAAGGAAATTGAGCAGGATGTTCTTTGGTCCTGGTATTAGCTTGGAACCCACAGTTAAAATCAAGATACACTTAAAACCCCAAGCTCCATGAAAAAACCTTTCAATTGAATCCTAACAGCTTCCCCCGAGGCTTATTAAAATGCCTCATAGTCATCTAGCATCTATGACATTCCTTCTTTTCTATCCATATAAGAATTCTGGAGAGGGGATTGCAGGATTTAGGCCAAGTCTGTCTCTCCCTTGCTTATCATGGTAGAATTCAAAAAGAATCACCCACAGAAATTAGATTGCCTGCAATCATACTGAAATCCCTTTTCCATGTTGGGTATCAAATTGGGCAGCAGACTCGCTGATATAAACCTACACTCTCTGAGAACTCCAGGGAACTCTAGAGAATTGGCAGGGTCAAGAGAGAAGACAAAAGTGTAATCTGCCGGGGCTGTATTTACACCTGTTTGTCAACATTGTGTGGATTTTCTGTTGTTAAGGTGGAAAGTTGAACTAAAGCCAACCTTAAGAACCACATTCAAAAGGGCTAAAAATTGTTATTTTGTGGAGCAGCATGCAGAAATGGTGTCAGAAGCTGCCAGTGGTCCAGGGGATAAAAATGGTCAAGCTTGGTCCACAATACTATAAAGAGATGGGGTCCCATACGGTCCTCAAAAAATTTAGGGATCTGGCATTAGAAGTCTGCTCCACAGAGCGCACCGAAGGCTATGAAAGTAAAGCGAGGTGACCTGTACACTGCAGAACAATCCTGTGACGGAGGAAGGAGAAGAGAGGAGACTTGCATCATATACAAGTTTAGTCTGGACTTGGAAAATCATGGAGTCACAGTAGGTTGGATTTAACCTAATTTGGATATCAGTAAGTCATGTCATTTTATAATCCCTTTGCTTGAATGGGGATAGATACTGTGACTTGCTTCTAATAAACAGAGTATGGAAAAGGTAACTGGATTCTTCAGAAGTAGTTTGTGTCAACAGAGTTGATTTGGGCTTACTAAGTAGAGAGGTTATCCTGGGTGCTCTTAATTTAATCAAGTGAGAACTTATAAGAGGGACCGAGGTCCTGTGGGTTCAGAGACTTTCTCTCTACTGTTCTTGAAGAATCAAGCAACAATTGTTCTACAGTGTTAAGGAAATTAATTCTACAACAACCATCTGTGCTTGGAAGAGGACCCTGGAGCTCAAATGATACCCCAGCCCTGATTGATATCTTTTTTTTTTTTTTTTTTTTGCGGTATGCGGGCCTCTCACTGCTGTGGCCTCTCCTGTTGTGGAGCACAGGCTCCAGAGGCGCAGGCTCCAAGGCATGTGGGATCTTCCCGGACCGGGGCACGAACCCACGTCCCCTGCATCGGCAGGCGGACTCTCAACCACTGCGCCACCAGGGAAGCCCTGATTGATATCTTAACTGCAGCCTGGGGAGACACTAAGCAGAGGACCCAGTGAAATTATGTTTGAACCTTTGACCTAAGAAAACGAGATAATAAAGAGGTGTTGTTTTAGCTGCTATGTCTGTGGTAAGGTGTTATGTAGCAGTAGAAAACTAGTTCACAGTGTTGTTGTTTTTAATATCATAAAACTAGTCAGAGCAACTAAGAATACCAACGAGTAAAGCCATGGAAAGTGTCATTAAAAAAATTCTCCCCGACAGGATGAGCCCTGGCTGCACAATCTGTGAACAGCACAAGGAGTACAGGTTCAGCAGCAGTGTTGTGGGACTGATGGGAAGGGAAAGGAGACCACTGAAGGAAACCTAGCAGGGTGGCAACTCACAAAACACCAAAATAGGCATTCCTATTATCTCCATTCATCTCCATTCTTATCAGCAACACAGAAATCACCAAAAAAAAAAGTACTTATCCCCTTTCTCTACAATTATTTCTACTTTCTGAGTGAAAAGCTCAGAGGGAAGAATTAAGAACATTTAACATTAAGAAAAGTCCCCAGACTCTCAGTTTTAGTTGAATTCTAAAATAAAACGATTTTTTTAAAAAAGGGTTTGGAAATTGGATAATTATTTCGGAAATGAAAACAGCACAGCCATACCACACAGCATGGCCAAAGATAAATTCCAAAGAGATCAGACATTGAAATGTCAAAAAATAAAACTATAAAAGTATTGGAAAAAATGTGAATGAACTACATTATATACTAGGAATGTAAGATGACTGTTTTATAGCTACAATTCAAAATATGGAAACAATAAATAAAAATAATTTTAAAACAGACTATATTAAAAGATTTTCCTTCCAAAAAGCCCAATGACAAAATACAACTTACATAATGAGCAAATATAATTCAACAACAATTAAACAATACAAAGACAAATAATTAAAAATGGGTAAATGATTTGAATAGACGTTTCACCAAAAAGACACACAACGGACAATAACAACATGAAAACATGTTCAGAATCATTAAGCATTAGGGAGATACAATTCAAAACCAAACTAAAAACAAAACAAACAAACAAACATAAAACCACTGTACCCACTAAGATGGAAAAAAGTAAAAAGACATAAAACAAGTATAAGATTTGGAGTAATAAGAATTTCATATATTGTTTATGGGAATGTAAAGCAGTACAGCTGATTTGGAAACAGTCTGGCAGTTCCTTAAATAACTAAACATAGAGTTACCACATGACCTAGAAATCTCAGGTATATACCACTAATACTCCTATATATAGACAAAAAATAAATGAAAACATGTCCACACAAAAATTTGTCCATGGATATTCATAGCAGCCTTATTTATGACAGCCAAAATGATTGTCGACAACCTAAATGTTCATCAACTGATGAATGGATAAAGAAACTGTAGTATATTCATACAATTAAATATCATTCAGTCATAAAAGAAGTACTGTTACATGCTACAGCATGGACAAACCCTGAAAACATCATGCTAATTAAAAGAAGGCAGTCACCCAGACAACATATTATATAATTTTACTCAAATAAAATATCCATAACTGGCAAATCCACAGAATCAGAAATTTGTAAATTGGTGGCTGTCAGGGCTGAGGGGAGTGGAAAATGGGAAGTAACTGCTAATGTTATTTTTGTGGTGATGAACATGCTCTGGAATTAGATGTTGATACTGGTTACAGGACTCTGGAAATACTACAAGTCACTGAATCATACACTTTAAGGGGAAGACTTGGTGGCATTTGGATTACATATCAGTAAAGTTGTTATAGTAAAAACAGGAGTGCCACCTTAGGGGACGAGGGACATGCTAGGAATTGAGTGAGACTAATAAAGCACATCTAGACTTGATCCAAGTCAATGAATGATTTTTTTGTTTGTTTTCAGAGCTTTCACCCTATCTCCTAATGAAAGTAAAGTGAAACTTGCTGGGAAATAGGACCTTAAACTTTAGTCTCTAAGACTTTTTTACATAGTATAAGACATGAAAAGAGGCAAGAAATGTGACTGATAAAGAGAAAGATGAAAAAGCAGATGTAATATAGATTTATAATTATCCTACATAATAGTAGGATAATTTTTATATAACTACTGCAAATATTTTAGAGACTGAAAGGAAAATCAGAAACAGAATATATATCCCATAAACAAACAAATAAACAAAAGCCTACCATCTTTATTCTTCAGGTAACTTCAAATTAAAAGCAAAATGAGATAGCCGTATCATTTGAATAGTCAAAAGTAACTGATGGTGAGAGAAGTCAGAATAGGGTTTCTTTCTTGACAGTATTTCCTGGGAAGAGATATGAGAGTACCTTTATGGGTGCTGAAAATATTCTGTGATTTGACTTGGATGGGGACATATATATTTACAATTTCACTGAGCTCAATGAAATTGCACATATGTATAGACACTTATAATTCATGCACTTTATACACTTAAGATTAGTGCGCATGTTATATGTCAATAAAAACGTAAAATGATAGTAATATGAAAAAGGCAAATGGATAAAGGTGAAAATTAAAACAAGACTGGCCATGAGTTAATAGATGCCAAAGTTAAATTGTCTTATACAGGTTTTACTATACCCTTATATTTAATCTATTTTTATAATTCTTATAATGCAAAGTTTAAAAAAAAGACAATCATTGACAGACTAGAAAAAAAGCCAACTATATGTAGTTTAGAGAAGCTACTCTTTAAATATGAGAACACAGAGAGCTGAAGTTAAAAGGATGTAAAAACATATAACACATGGAACACAAACCTAGAGAAAGCAGTTGTCACTGCAATAGTAATACAGAATGTAGACTATAACACATAGAATATTATTAGAGACTAAGGGATATTTCAAAGTGATAAAGCATTTTGTCAACCAAGAAGATGTAACAATTCTAAATGTATATGAACCTAATAATATAGATTTAAATACCTGAAGCAAAATGTATGGGAGCTACAAAAAGGAATCAATGAGCAACATCAAAATCGTGGTGGGAGATTTTAACATGCATCAATAGCTAATGAAACAAGCAAACAACAACATTAGAAAGCATATGAAATATTGGAATAATCAATGGATGAACTTAACCCAATTAATATATATAAAACACTGCATCCAACTGCAAAACAGCCATTTTCTACATACACGTGTGAGACATATTTAATGGCTTATATTAAGGGCCATAAGGTGAGTCTCAAAACATTGCAAAGGATATGAAAATAAAGTTTGCTATTTAATAATAGGAGAACTAAGTAAAAAATCATTTATTTTTTATTACTGCTCTAAAACTGCTGAGCAAATTTTTGAGGCCTTCTGGAAAAATAAAGAGGTTTACTACCTTTTTCCCCTTTTTGGCTCTGTCCACAAAATGAGAAAGATAAAGTTCATACGAAACAAGTTTAAAAGCTAAAATACATTAAAATAATGTCTTTAGAAAACTGTATCTATGAGAAAGTACTGGTGAATTGATCTCTGCAGGAATTAATATTGATGAAAATGAAAAATAGAGAATTGTTGAACTTAGCACTTATCATATGACTTCAGTTAATATAATTCAAGATGGCTAAAAAAAAAAAAAAGGTAAGAAACTGTATTAGACTGCTTGGGCTGCCATAACAGAATAATACAGACTGGGTGGCTTCTTCAACAACAGAAATTTATTTTCCAGACCTGGAGGCTGAGAGTCCAAGATTAAAGTGCTGACAGAGCTGGTTCTGGTGAGACCTCTCTTCCTGGCTTGCACATGGCTCTCTTCTTGCTGTGTCCTGTGTACCTTTTCTCTGTGCATGCCCACTCTTGGTGTCTTCTCCTCTAGTAATAAGGACACCAGTCCTATTGGACCAGGGCCCCACTATTATAACCTCATTCAACCTTATTTACCTCCTTAAAGTCCCTATCTTCAGTCACTTCGGGAATTAGGGCTTCAACATATGAAATTTAGGGGGACACAATTTAGTATACAACAGAAAGTTATGTACCAAAAATTATATCTTGCCTGGTGACTTTATTAACTAATACAGTAAAGCCATATTTAAATTTACATAAAAATGTACATTATCAATGTTAACTTTGTATATATGGGGCAGAAGTTTTATTTTTTTGATTAAGACTACCCATGTAGTTTTTCCTATCACACAATGAAGCACACTTTGAAAATATTTTATCAATTTGTTTTTATTTATCATAAATACAATATTAGATTTTGTTTAAATAAAATGGAAAGGGCTTCTCCAAATCTTCCACATGGGGACCCGTATCTCATTCAAATCTGGACGTAAATGTCACCTTTCAGAAAGTCCTTCCAAATCACCCCATCTAAAAAATTGTTCCTAACCAAATATTTAATGTAACCCTCTTTTATTTTCTATAGCACATATTTCTGATTATTTTTCTCTTGTATCTGCTTATCATTTTTCCTACACAATATAAATACATATTGCAGGAACCTTGTCATTAAAATTTACCACTACACTGTTAGTGCCTGAAATAATACCTGATTACAGTAAAGGGACTTCATATGTCTTTAAGTTTGCTGTCATATTATAATAATGGTTTTATAGTTATTATTTTTAAATAGCAGTTTCATAAAAATATGTTACATGTAAAACTGTAAAGATCAAAAAAATCAGTCGTAATCTAGAAACCAGAGATGGTCACAATTGGTGTTTATTCTTCCACTGTTTTTTCAATTTTATTTCAATTTTATTCTATTTATTTAATCTACAATTTTATTTCTATACACATATGCATCACATAATTCTATTATACTGTTTAGTAATCTTTTTCATTGTAGAAAATATGGATTTTTTAAATAACATGATTATATGTTATTCTACAACATTATAAAAATAGGTAATACCTGTAGAATCTTAGAGACAAGGGGCCTTTTTAAAAAGTAACCCATAATCAGGAAACTTAAGGAAAACGTTAAAAATTTCAGTACTTAAAAATTAAAGTCTTCCATACAAGAACAAAAAGAAATAATCACCTGTCAAATACAAACAAGTGTAAAATTGGGAACACACAGAAAATAACTTCTCTAAGAATTAATATTATTAACATTGTACAGTTTTTGAAAATAAGCACAATGCTAAAATTCTCCTAACAAAATTATATAAAACAGAATCCAGATTATAAAATTCTATATACTGCTGGTATAAATTTAAAAAGAAAATGTAACTTACTTCAGTCTCAGAAAAATTAACTATACAATGAAATTAAAATGAAAACAGAAATAATTTCACCTAACATATTGGCAAAGATTAATTAACAACACTTGTAGTTTGTGGCAGTTTGTGGCAATATCGCTGGTGGGAGTGTAAATTGGAATAACCTTTCTGAATATCACTTTTGTGATTATTTATTAAAAGCTGTCCAATACATGTTCCTATGATTCTGAGGTTCTACTTCTGGGATTTTATCTCAACTATTGCAAAGCAAGTGTGCAATTATGTATATATAAGTTATTACTAATGGCTGACTTATAATAGTGACAACATGCCTGAAGTAGAGGCATATTTAACTGGATTAAAGAAAAATTTACACAGATGTTATTAATGTTGATTAAGATGCAATTTTTTTGTTTGGAAATTAATGTTACAATAGATTTTTAATAAAAAAGTATAATGTAGCATATTTTAACACACACAGAGATATGATTGTTTCTGCCCGAGATGACTGGATCATAGAAATAAGAGCACCTAGATAATGGATACCACTGGCTGTCACACTCTTCATGTATTTTGTTCTTCATCCTCTTCATTATTTTCTTCCCTCACTGCTAGTTCAAGGTCTACATTGTTAGCAATCATGCCTGTTCATTAACCAAGATATGCTCATGATATTCTCTTATCCTTCACAATCACCAAACATGGGACCAATTCTTCAGACAAAAAATTGGACCATGCATACCCAAACTAAGGCACTTATATAAGAATATCCAAATAGATTACAGGATATATGGAACATGTTTCAAACTAAAAACAAATTCTGAAGTTAATTTGTTGTTTGTTGAATTTGTCAAACATGTGATTATCAGAGACTTAAATGCTACGGCACAGCCTTTTTCACATCAACCTGCAACAGAGAAATCTGAAGAGTTATGTTTTGTTTAGCTGCAGACAATATTCTTTGAACAACATCCTGATCAGTGGAATGGTTCAGGTTAAGATTACCCATGTCCACAAAAGATAATGGTATAATCCTTCACTTTAAGATGAAATTTAACTCAAAGGGGAGGGGAGCTGAAAAACACTCATACTGGGTTTTAGTCAACGAATCGGTACTGAGATTTGAAATCAAATTTTTCCAAACAGACTGCTCGATTGCACATAAAAATGATCAACTGTGCTGGATCAAATCACGATGCACTTGATTCAACACTCATTCATTCAGATCCATATATTCCAAGATAAGATCAAACCAAACTCTAATTCCACATGGGCTTATGTGTTTTAAGAAGAAAACTATTAAACTTCCCAATAACTCCTCAGTTTACAAATTCTAATCATTCCCTGCCAAGACCATCATATGACTAACCCCAGTCCCTGAAGCCTTTAAGAACTTTCTTTAACTCCTACTTTTTGATATAATCCATAGTTGCCGTAGTGCTTTCTCACTTTTGTAAGGAAGTCAAGAAAACTAAATTTGTTTGATTACAATGTATTCCTGGTGATCTTCTGGCACTGAAATTTAAACAGAAATAAAAGGGAGTTCTGTTAAGTAATTGCTTTCAATCATTTGGAAAAAATTCCCAATCACATGCCAAAATCAATACTGATTTATTATCAAAATTATAATAAATGTTCTGTTCATTTACAACACACATTTGAGGCCTTTTCTTTTTTGACAGAAAAGAACTAGAAATCAATAGGTATGAAAAAGGATATTTCTATCCAGTCATTTAATTTTTTCATTCAAGTACCAGAAGTTTTCACCTGGGGATAGGAGCAAGATGTAGATGACTATGTTTTGGATAAATCAGAAATTCTTCTTTCTCTGTGAAAATAAGAAAAAGCCACTAACATAGGGATAGTAGGGATGTAGACTCTGATTTTTCTGGGAGCAGTCATGTTTTCATACTGTGTATAGATGGAAGTTGTGAACTGAAAACAGATTTGCTTAAAACTATCTTTCTGCATGTAACCTAAAGGAAGTCCTCTGGTACTTACAGAATTAATGTATAAGGTAGTTTGGCCCTACATGACCAGAGTTTGGTTAGTACTTGAAATGCTAAAACTCTTGGACTGAATTAAAATCCAAATCCAGTAGAAAGCCATACTTGGAGTTTGGGGGTAAATTTTAATAGAGTTTATGTTGTTGCTACTCTAGCATCCTCTTTGTCCTTGTTTTTAAAGACAAAATTGTTTTAGTTTGTGTTAATATACTTAATAAAAAATTTAAAACCCATAATTCAAATAGTCCTTGGCAATCTTTATAAATAGAGACTTTTAAAACAAATGACAGTGGTGAAAAATAATAAGAAAATCAAGGAAAGAATTCTACAAAAAAAGTATAAAAAGATAAGATTTCCAATAAAAATAACTAAGACAAAAATAAATTAGTGTTATGGTTTAAAGGTAGTAACTAACACCTTACTTCAATTGTCCAGGGCCAGGGACAAAGATAACTGGTAGAAAATAAAACTACCAGTGATAATGAGAACAAAGTGACTTGAGAGAGAAGGAACAGAAAAGGATTATGCCATCATGGAGAGATGATGGCGTAATTAAGCCTCCTAGCTAGAGCTACATGAAACACCCATGAGACGATCTGGGGCTAGCTGTGATAATTGTTTTATATGGGTCTTAGAAACACATGGCACCGTGAAAGGATGTGTCCACATAATGTTGTTGTACAATGAGCTTTCTTACTGTGCTTAGGCAGATTAGTTATTCAAGTGTAGCACAAAGAACGATACCACCTGTCATTTTCCAAACTGTGACACAGGTTATAAAATTAGTGTACTGCACATTTATGCAGGGAAGGCAGTGATTACTAACACTGAACATTTTACATTTAGAATGACATGCTATTAACTTACACATAATCACCTCTCATTGGTAGTTCTGGAAGAACATACAAAATCCAAAAATAGAAAATAAAGATGTGTGTGAATGTGTGTTTGTGTGTGTGTGAGAGAGAGAGACACACACACACAGAGGGAGAGAGAGGGAATTTAGCTTTTGAATTGTAGAGCATTAATGCAAAAAGGATCTGGAAAAATGGTTTGTCACTGCTGTCTTCATTTTTTAATAACTTGATGCAGTAATTCTTGCTTGAAAGTAACATTTTTCTATTGACTTATGATCATTTGAACTTTTTCCTATCACATTATTCTTGAGAAAGGAAGTTGAAAAGCTTGGTGTAGATTATATGGCAGTTATTAAAGTCTAAAGGCTTCTGTATAAAAAATGATGCAAAACTTTACTTATATTTATATTAATATTTTTAAATGACATTCTGCTGAAGATTTAATTGACTGGATTCTCTATGAGGAAAGGGATAACCTTACTTTCCACTTTGTAGTTGCAGTGGATCTTACTAAGGACAATTATATATTGCACATGAAAATTAAAGCAGAATGAAAGCTTTTCTTGACTGAGGACAGATTACTTCTTCAAAAGGTATAAATTGTTGATTCTTTCTTCTTCCCTTCATTTTAAAAATTAAAAACACATTGTCATATTTTAAAAATCAAACAAATCAGAAAGGCTGGGTACTCATAATAGCAAAAGTTTCTTTTTAAAACAATCTCCAGGGCCCATTTCCTTTCTTGATGATTGATGTGTAATTTATCAAGAATTTGTATGTAATGTCATAATTTTCCATAAATTTGCATAACAAACACACACACAACTGACTTCACACTTTGTTTCATTTTTTTTTATTGGGATCAGTTTATATAATTCTGAGACAAGCTTTCTTAATCCTTATTAAATATTGCTGATAGTATTCTTACAGAATCGTCTCACTTAATTTTATCAAATGTCATCTTATGTCTTGGCATTATGTGATAGATCAAAGTTCAGCTTCCATGGAAAACAGACTATGAGGTTTACATGCAGGAGATATATTGTGGTTCTCTGACAAACAAATCTTGGAAACATCAGGGAAGCCGGGCTACCTTCCTTGATGAGAAGGAATGGTAATGCCATCCAACATTGAATGGTAATGCCATCACCACAGAGGTCTCAGCCTCTGTCTTTCCAATTTGATGCACATGGGGAAGGCCATATACATCCAACATTACCTAGTCATTGCCACCCAGGATGCTCCTGGGGATGAGCTGTGCTCTTGAGCAAAGGAGCTCTCTTTAGTTGAAGTCAACTACCATAGACTCAGCTGAGTGTCTTTAGCCCCAGAAGGTGGAGAAATGAGTGCCTCCACCCTTTAGGGGGTCTGAACAGTACACTACAGAATCCACTACAGTTTATTACATTCCATCCTTTGCGCTGCTTAGAAACACCTACTTTATTTATATCATATGTATAGATAGATAATGCCCTAACATTTTGCTCTCTTTTCCAGGGAAAACTGCTATGAATAAGAAACTGGGACAAACCAACTCAAGTCTTCATTGGATGCTGTATTAGTCAGGATCTTCCAGAGAAACAGAACAAAAGGGAAATGTGTGTGTGTGTGTGTGTGTGTGTGTGTGTGTGTATATATACACACACACACACAAATACATTCATACTTATATACTATGATATATTATATGGTATATAGTTATATTACATGAGGATATAAGATAGATATAAGTAGGATACATATATATAATTTTATATATTATACATTTATTATATGTATTATATTATATATATATGGAGATTCATTATGAAGAATTGGCTCAGTGTGAAACCCTGTGAGGAATGGAGGTTGAAAAGTGCTACAGTCTGCTGTTTGCAAGCTGGAGACCCAGGATAGTAAGCTGTATTCAGTCTGAGTCCAAAGGCTTGAGAACAGGGGAGCTGATGGTATAAATCCCAGTCCAAGGGCAGAAGCAGGTAAGATGCCCTAGCTCAATCAGTGAGGCAGAAAAAAGGGATGAACTCCTCTTTCCTGTGTCTTGTGTTCTATTCAGGTCTTCACTGTATCTGATGATGCCCATTCGTAACGGGGAGGGCATACTACCTTATTGACTCCAATGATTCCAATACTAATCTCATCTGGGAACACTCTCACAGTCACACCCAGAACTAATGTTTCATCTTGGCACTCTGCAGCCTGTCTAGTTGACACATAAAGCTAACCATTACAGATAGTAAACATATCCCTTTTCTACCTTCCGTTCTAGATTCCCCTCATCAGTGTAGCACCTCTGGTAATCTCTATGGCTTAACTAATAGGACAAACTATTCCCTCATCTGTGAGCTCTCTAAGTCACTGACCATGTACTTCCCAAGCCTTGCTTTGCACTTGTCTACTCACCATCAGGACTAGGAAAGGGATTCTAAAGCAACACTTCAGTGGATCACCTGGATATAAGAAGTATTTGTCTCTGACCTCACTGCATAACAGCACTACCTATTCCTGTGATCAGTTTTAATTACATGTCCCCCACTCCCAGGACAACACCACAAATTTTATTTTAGAAAATAGTCACAGCTGTATATCGAGTCCCACATGCTCTTTTTGAAATTTTCCAATTTCACATCAAGAAGTGGAGTCCACTGCCCTTCCTACTGAGTCTGGTAGGCTTAGGACTGTTTCTCTCAAAAGGATATGGTAGAAATGATGTGTGATCTTTGATGTTAGGTTTTTCTATCTAGAGGATACTTGTGGCTCAGGGGAAAACAGTAACTGTGTTTTGATGAAGCCCTAACCAGCCTATGGGTAGATATTTCGTGGAGAGGTCGACACAGAGAAGCCCAGATTTCAGCCTACATCAATCACCAGACATGAAAGTGAACAATCCTTCAAACGATTCTAGTCTAAGACTTTAGGTCTTCCTGCTGAGAATCCTGGTATCATGAAGGATATCAAGCCACCCCCACTATGCACTATCCAAATTGATGACCCATAGAATTCATGAGCATAATAAGTATTTTATTTTATGCTGTAAAATTGTGGGGTAAATATTTACATAGCAATAGATAACCAGAACAAATAATAACTCCTTTCCTTTACAGTTGGTCTGTTGGCTCAAGAGGCTAACAGTATCAGTCAGCACATGTCATTTAAAATTTAATGGCAATGCTCCTGAAGTAAGCATTACCATTCTGGAAACCAGAACCTACAGATTTATAGAGCCTCAATTTGTGGGGAAACAGTGCTCACATTCCTAAGTTGGTTACTTTGAGTTACGGTGGGTGAAGCCATTCCTGGTTCCACTCTTTCTTTCCCAGACTACACACATACTACCTACTGGGGACAAAGTCTCATAAAATGATTTACACTGTATCCTAAGGGCTATAGTCCCATTCTCAGAGAACATCATCTCCAAGTTGTTGCACCAGCTATGCCTTCAAAAGTCACTCTATCATTCTGTAAAGCTGGCAGCTTCTGGGAAGTGTGATGTATGATGTGAACAATGGGTATCATGGTCATATGCATGCTGCCCAAACTGTTTTGCTGTAAGGTAAATTCTTTGAATGTTATGTTTTGTGAAATCCTCTACAATGTATCAAACACTATATAAGTCTTCATAGAGTGGAGCTGGCTGAGCTTCTTTGGTTGAAAAGTCAAACTCATACACAGAGTACACATCAATTATGGTGAAAACCAACCATGCCTCTTCCTCAGTAGAAAGGACTTAGTATAATTCACTTGTCATCAAGTGGCCAGTTAGTCTTCTCAACAGATCTTGGGCTCTTAATGTTTGTCTCAGTTGCTGGCAGGTTGTACATTTCACATTCTCAGTAGCTAAAAAGCACTGGTGAGTTGAGGGACCATCCTGGTGGGCCCATCCATAAAATCTTTTAAAATACATTTTTATGGGCTTCCCTGGTGGCGCAGTGGTTGAGAGTCCGCCTGCCGATGCAGGGGACACGGGTTCGTGCCCTGGTCTGGGAAGATCCCACATGCCGCGGAGCGGCTGGGCCTGTGAGCCATGGCCGCTGAGCCTGCACATCCGGAGCCTGTGCTCCGCAACAGGAGAGGCCACAACAGTGAGAGGCCCGCATACCGCCAAAAAAATAAACAAATAAATAATAAAATACATTTTTATGACCTCTAATTATACACAGAAATCCTTTGGGGTAACTCTCCCTGGGGTTAACATAGAGGTAATGTAATAACAGTCAGAATATTTTTACAATATGGTGCTCTACATTCTATGTGAACCTAGAGTCATAAACCTCATAGGGTATTGCAGATACAGTGATAGTTATATTGTATTTGCCTTAAAAGCAGTATAATATTAATTTTCTCCTTAAACAGGGTGAACGAACATGTAAGATGTTATTCTCTTAAAGATCCTTTTGTTGTTTTAGTTTAGTTAGAAAAATTTAAGTGGAATTCACTTGACTTGAGCAAATAAAGTTTTTAGAAAATTATTCAAGTTAAATGCTCTTCGAGGTCGGTAATCATAATATAGAGTGGCACACTAGGGAGTGCTGACCATGAAATCAAAAAATAAAGGGAACCATTATCAATTAAAAAGTTTTCAACAGTTTTAAAACATTAATGAAATATTCCCAAAGAAATATGGTAATCAGAAAAATGCAAACCACTGATTACACTTCAGTTAGCAGTGAATTTGCAACATACAGAGCAATTAAATCCTTATGGATCAAGGAAACCTTAATGAAGGTGCTTTCCACAGTCAGTGTTGAGATCATTAAGTTAGAGAAACATGAAGGTCTTTTACATTACAGGAACTTTATAAATCCATTGAAAGCAATTCATTTTTTTTAAAGGCATAATTTAACTTCCCTTTTAAATGTCTTGCAAATCATTTTTAACTTCTAAAGTACAGACTAGTGATTCAGTTTCTGAAAAAAGTTCATAACTCAAATAAGTGAAAATTTTAACTTGAGAACTTCCCAAGCCATAATATTTTACTTTTATATGTCAGTTCATTCTGTATTCTGGAATTTCCCTGAAATAGCATTATATGCAAATTCAAATAGATGGAATCAGGTGGAAAACATATGAACTACTATAATATTATTTAGCACCCAAATGGAGCATTTGATGGTTCTCTAAGAACTGTGTGCCTTGAAAAACCAACCCTTTATTCCATTTGTTTTATAGGTATGTTTTTCAGTTTCTTAAGAATTTAGAAATAAGAAATATTTTTAAACAAAACAGTACAGCTGATGTCATCATAAATATAACCAATTGTACTGAATGATTTCCTCAAATAAGTATTCATATTAACTGAATTTTAGAAACAACATAAACTAGAAATATTATATTGAATTTTTAATATTATTGTTATATGCAAAAGAAAAGAAAATGGATATTATTTCCCCTGTAGCATTTAATATCACTGCAATATAAAGATAGTTGATCAATAATTTTAATTAAAATGGAGAATCACTAACATCATTTTTAAGAGTAATTTAAATTATATGGAGATAATCTTTTAAAGAAAGGAAGAAATTTCTAACCTTAGGAAAGTTCATTAAGTTTTTAGACATCTACGTGAAATTAGATAATTTATTAAATACTCTTTGGAGTCTCATACATAATGTTTCAATTATGAATTTATTCATGAATTTAAAAAAAATTAACACATTCCTCCACATACACAAAAAATATCCACTTATTATTTTCTTATGCCTTGTAATTTGGAGTACTAATGTTTTAAAAGTCCCAAAAATATTTAAGTGAAACAGAAAAGCATAAATATTTTCAAAGCATCATTTTCAGGAGGAAATGAAGAATTAAAATTTGTCTATTTACTTTTGGTTCAAATTTTGTTGTAAATAGGCAATATATTGACAGATATTTCCTTAGAAGTGAATCTGAATAATTAGAAAAAAGGTATGAAATGAATGTGTTACTATATAATAGTAATATATAGCACATGTTGTATATCATATATAATGTTTTATATATAAATGATATATAATACTATGTAATCAATATTGAGAGGTAACATATTTTACAAATTTGTGTTAAATTTGTCAAAACTAAGGTGCAAATCTGTTGCTGTGCTTTCAGCACTTCTCCCTGTACAGCAGCCTTTTGTTTGTACCATGTTCATTACTAATTTATGCTTTATGTAATTTCAGCGATTTAGAGGCTTTGTTGTTTTAATAACAAAATTAGAAAGCTTATTCAAAAGCCTATAAAAATAATGAAAAATGTCAAGTAAAACCATTGCATATTATGTAAGAATGTGCCAATAAAGACATATAATTCATATCCCAGAATAAATTTTTGCACACTTTTTACAGAATGACGGAATTCAAGAAGGTTGTTATTTAGACCAAATAATGATCGCTGATACTTCTTCAGTCCAACCTTCACTAAACTCCAGAACATTTTATGCCTGTGTTTCAAGGAAGTACAGCAGAATTGATCCTAATCAATGGATATCTTTATAACTATATACATGTATTTAAAAACCTGAGGATGATTGCTCATATAATTCCACACTCGGAGAAAACAGTTTTTCTCTAAATTAATCTGTTTTCTGGAAATTCATATTTCTAATCACATTTTGTATTTTTTTTCTGATACTTGGTAAGTGATCCTGAAACACCTTGAAATTCTTTTTTCAAATTGAACCCAAAGAGACATGGGAAAATACATTTTTTTCTTTTCAGATAATAGCCACTCCTCAAGTTTATCAGTAAAAGCCATAGGATCCACAACAAAAGAATCCAGTCATCTACTTGTCAAGGCATAAGAACTATTCAATATCTGTGCGGAATTTCAGAGTATGTCAATAAACACACACCCGTATTTTTACCAGATTTCTTGCTAAAATAATATTTGGCATGGAAACTTGCTGTGTTTTTTTTTTTTGAGATAAAATTGACATATAACATTCTGTAAGTTTAAGCTATAAAGTATGTTGAATTGATACATTTACATATTGCAATATGATTACCACCACAGCTTTAGCTAACAACTCTATCATGTCACGTAATTAATGTTTTGTGGTAAGAACAATTAAGATCTAGTTTCTTTAGCAACTTTGAAGTTTATAATACTGAAGTTTATAATACTATAATGATTACACTGTGTATTAGATCTCCAAGACTTATTTATCGACTTGTTGCAAGTTTGTTCCCTTTAACAGTATCTCCCAATATTCCCACCTTCATCGTTTAGCATAGTATCCTCAAGGTCCATCCATGTTTTTGCAAATGGCAGTATTTCCTATATTCTATTGTACATAAATCATGCATTTTTTATCCATTCATCCATTGGCTGGGACTTAGGTTGTTTCCATATCTTGGCTATTGTGAAAAGTGCAGCAATAAACATAGGAGTCCATATATCTCTTTGATGTTCTGTTTTCATTTTCTTTGGATATGGAATAGAATTTCTGGATTATATGGCAGTTCTGCTTTTAATTTTTTGAGGAACATCCATATTGTTTTCCATAGTGGCTGCACCAATATACATTCCCACCAACAGTACACAAGGGTTCCCTTATCTCCACATCCTTATTAACACTTGTTATCTCCTTCTTTTTGATAATAGATATCCTAACAGATGTGAGGTGATATCTCATCTGGTTTTGGTTTGCATTTCCCTGGTGACTAGTGATGTTGCAACACCTTTTCATACAACTGTCGATCATTTGTATGTCTTTTTTGAAGAAATGTCCATTCAGTTCCACTACCCATTAATTAATGGGACTGTTTGAATTTTTGCTACTGTGTTTTATGAAACATTTTGGTTAAAAACAAATCTTGTAAATGAAGTTAAGTTTTAGATTTAAGAGATATACAGTCTCTCTTAATTCCAAAACATTTTTGCGGTGCGTGGGCTTCTCACGGTGGTGGCTTCTCTTGGTGCGAAGCACGGGCTCTAGGCACGCAGGCTTCAGTAGTTGTGGCACATGGGCTCAGTAGTTGTGGCTCACGGGTTCCATAGTTGTGGCTCACAGGCTCTAGAACACAGGCTCAGTAGTTGTGGCGCACGGGCTTAGTTGCTCCATGGCATGTGCGATCTTCCCGGACCAGGGATCGAACCCATGTCCCCTGCATTGGCATGTGGATTCTTAACCACTGCACCACCAGGGAAGTCCTGAAGTATATTTATGATGGCTGTTTTAAGATCCTTGTCAGATAATTCTAACATCTGTGTCATCTCAGGGTTGTCATTGGTTGTCTTTTCTCATTCAATTTAAGACTTTTTTTTGCTTCTAGGTATGATAAGTAATTTTTATTGAAACCTAGACATTTTTGGTATTATGTTATAAGAAAACTGGATCTACTGTGGTGAAGGAGGATGGTGGGGGATATGGCCTCTTTACTGCCTGGTGAGGGTAGAAATCCAGGTTCTGTCTTCAGCCTCCACTGACATAGAACAGGAAGGGGCTCCATGCTATTGGTGAGAGCATATGAGAGTTCAGACTCCTCTAATTCTCCACTGAAACAAAACTG
Organism: Aethalodelphis obliquidens; assembly: GCF_003676395.1. NCBI lineage: Eukaryota > Metazoa > Chordata > Mammalia > Artiodactyla > Delphinidae > Aethalodelphis > Aethalodelphis obliquidens. The sequence goes on along the minus strand of NW_020837973.1, from coordinate 19,655,921 downwards.
GATGGAAAGGAAAAGATGCCTATTTAAGTCGACCATTGAGTGGTGTGGTTTTGTTTTTTTTTTCCTCTCTTTCTTAAAGCCTTTGCTTTTCAGACATGACAGGAAAAATCTTACAGGTATATATGGAAAAGTAATACATGATCACAGTTGAAAGTGAAGACAATCTAATCATAAAGCTTTTACTCCTGTCAGCTAATGCTGAAGCTGCAGTTCTGAGTATGACACGCTGCAGGGATAAAAGGAACGGTAATTAGTATTCCTCTCCTTCCTCTGCCTCTCCTTCAACAGAATCTACACCAACCTCCTCATAATCCTTCTCAAAGGAAGCCATGTCCTCACGGGCCTCAGAAAAATCTGAGTCACTCTTGAGTGGTGACTCTCCATTTGTCTTCCTCTGACACCACCTAGGAAGGAGGGGGATGGTGCCTCCTTACCACCAGGGAAAGTACAGGTCCAGGTTCCCCAGGCCAACATCCCTGGCATGGAGAAAACGTTCCTTACCAACTGGTAGGGATGGTGAAAGTTCTAGATACAACAGCCTTACCCTATACTACATTGGAAAATAAATGATGAATATAAAGGATATTTTCTCTCTTTCATGAAACCTAGGGGTGGTAAGACAAATTCCTAAAGAGTACATTCTACCTTTATAAGATATTTTTTTGATATGGAGAATACAGGTCACCTAAGTAACCCTTTTAATTTTAACTCAAGCCTAAATTTTTAATGTAAGCTAGAACTTTTGATTTGTTTGTTTTCATTTTCAACCATTTTAGTGCAATGATAAATTTTTTAAGTTCTATATTTGTTTCTTTTTGTTTGATATCCACAGATATGTATGCTGGAAGGAATACTAGAGGACTTTTCAAAATAACCCATTGGATTACACAACTGAGGAAAATTAAATACTTAGAACAAGGTGACACAGCTATTAATGACACATTTGTAGTGTAATAAAGATATCCACAGGGCTTCCCTGGTGGCCCAGTGGTTGAGAGTCCGCCTGCCGATGCAGGGGACACGGGTTCGTGCCCCAGTCCAGGAAGATCCCACATGCCGCGGAGCGGCTGGGCCCGGGAGCCATGGCCGCTGAGCCGGCGCGCCCGGAGCCTGTGCTCCGCAACCAGAGAGGCCACAACAGTGAGAGGCCCGCGTCCCGCAAAAAAAAAAAAAAAAAAGTATAAATTAAACAGGAAAAGTAAATATAAATGTTTTAAATACAGTGCACCAAAAATTGATAGAAGAATTAAACTGGCATAACAGAGTCTGCTCCAGAAAAATATTTTCTATGAAGAGCCCATTTAAGAAGCAATTAGACCTTTTTGGTGGATATGCATAGGAAAAAAGGAGGAGGAGAAGGAAAGAAGAGAAAAAAAGTTTAATTCTAACTTAAAACTGGGATAACTCATCAACCTTTAAGTGACCCTGCACTACTAAATAACTCATTACCACCACACTGTACATGGAACAGTATATCTATCCCAATAGGCCCACCTAATTTTGCAATAATGTTTTAAATCAGATGTGCTTTAGTAATCATATTGAGGTCCATTTATTTCAAGAAACCTGTTCCAACAAAGTACTCAGGCCAAAGTGATCTTTTCCATGCTAATTGGAATCAAACTCTTGGGTTGAACCTGGAATATTTTGAGTGCTTGAACAGATTCAAATCTCATTTTTAGAAGAAATGCCAGTCCTAAGTCCCAGCCCTTGGAAAGTCTGTCCCATGTGTAAGAGAACTGGATTTCTGTTTGGGCAAAATACAAGTTATGTGGGCTTCCCTGGTGGCGCAGTGGTTGAGAGTCCACCTGCCGATGCAGGGGACGCAGGTTCGTGCCCCGGTCCAGGAGGATCCCACATGCCGCGGAGTGGCTGGGCCCGTGAGCCATGGCCACTGAGCCTGCGTGTCCGGAGCCTGTGCTCCGCAACAGCAGAGGCCACAACAGTGAGAGGCCCTCGTACCGCAAAAAAAAAGATATCCACGGTGAAATTTAATTTCCTTCGCAGTGATTCTGTTGACAGAAACCCATACCTGTACTTAATATACCAATCCTATTCTCCTCCCTATCATGTTTGGTGTAACCACATAACAAATGCTTCTTTTTCTTTGGTTGCTTATTGTATAACTTGTGCATATGTATAACAGTGAAGTTTATAAGTTTTTAATTTTAACCTGTTCACAATAAAAACATTTCTAAAAGTGACTTTCTTCTCATGTGTTTCAAATTATGTAAAATAAAAGTGCAAAATGCAGCTTTGTTTCATTAATAAGCATGCCAGTGGCATTTTCCAGGATAGTGAGTATAAAACTCTGGATGACTAGTACCATAAATGTAAAAAAGCAAGCCAGGTGTTTCATGAAAGTCCATAAAATTGGTGATAACATCCATTCAAATGATCTGTATTATGTAATGTGATATAGCTTAATACTGTCCACTTTTTTTTTTATTTCAAGGGATTCTTAAAATATAATTAAATGTAATTTTACATGTTATATTAAATTCTTCTCATTTTATTATTTTGCATTGCAATACTCTAAGACATTTTATCCTGCTTTTTAAAAATGTTAACTGAATTATTTGGGATAGTTTCTCTACATCACATTCTAGTCTAATTTTCTGAAAAAGATTATCTCCAAATCTATGGTTTTCTTTGACTTATCTTTTTCAGGAAAAGAAAAGTTATTGTAGTTTATTTTTATAAGGCTTTTCTTACATTGTTTATCTTAACTTCAAACAATAAGCAAATTTAATTTACAGATGATATGGGATAAAATATACTTCAGAATATACCTTTTTCTCAGAATCATAACCTCATCTTTTAAAAAAACAATCATTCCATTCCTTCTGTTACCATCCCTAAATAATGAGAGTGCTTATGAAGCAAGATAAACATGTGAAAATGGGCGTGTACAATATTTTGCCGAAGATCACTTTCCTAACACTATAGAACCAAAATGACTAAATAATAATTTCACGAATTTTAGTTTTACATATGTTCAAAGGACTTAAGAATCAATTAGAAGATATAATAAAAATGAAGATTTTTGTGTCTGAGTCCCTGAGATTCCAAAATAGTCTTATCTTGAATCAAGGAATCTGCTTCCCAGTATCATTGGAAATACTGACAAAAGTGTTCCACAGATCATACTGTGGGACTTAGGGAAGGGGTATAATATTTTCCATTTTGCAAGATATTGTAAGAATCAGAGTCAAATTGACTTTCCAATCCAAAAACATTTTAAGTAGCATGTCAGCTAGTATGTCTTAATGTTTTTATATGTTTAAAATAAATTTTAAAAATTTATTTATTTTACAAGAACTTCCTTGAGCTATATAGCTATATATTATATAAATATAACCATCAATAATAAGCATAAAGTCAGATATGGATCCCCAACATTTTAAGTCAAATTTATCAGATCAAAGTGATGGTGTGGGTGCTGAAACTCGGATACTAGCTTCTTTTTGTCCTGTGTGGACTTCGAATTGATTCCATTATACACAGTTTCTAAGAAAATGTTTCTGCCTCATAATCTTCTAATTAGATTACAAAGTAATTTAACTTAGCCCTCAGTAAATAATGCATGTTACTAAGATAAAAAAATTTACCAATCCCAAAGCTAACTAATTATTTAGCAATCTACCAGTATTACGAAGATAAAGAAAAAACCTTCATTGGAACTTCCTTCTCTTCCGGAGGAAGATGTGATTATCACAGGCCTAGAATTACTTTACAAATTTTCATATGAAAATCCAGGGTACAAGCAAACATACCCAGGCACAAGTTCTGAAAATATTTCAAGATTGAAAGTCTTTTCTTTTTTCTTTTTTTTTTTTTTTTGCGGTACACGGGCCTCTCACTGTCGTGGCCTCTCCCTTTGCGGAGCACAGGCTCCGGATGCACAGGCTCAACGGCCATGGCTCACGGGCCCAGCCTCTCCGCGGCATGTGGGATCCTCCCAGACCGGGGCACGAACCCGTGTCCCCTGCATCGGCAGGCGGACTCTCAACCACTGCGCCACCAAGGAAGCCCCTGAAAGTCTTTTCTTAATATGCCAAATTTTATTTACATAACTTCTCATAATTGGCTTTTTTTCATTATTGGAATATATCTATTATGTGTTGATGATTTAATAATAATTGATGAATTCATATTACAAGTCATCTCCAATATTTTTTTTTTGCAAATATATTTGTAAGCAGGAATCTTGCACTTCCTCTTAGACATGCTAAGACTCTCTTTTCATACCTTTAAAACTTTACAATAATAAGATCACATGGTTTGAATCTTTATAGAAAGTTCTCTGCCAAGGTGATCTGTGTGTGTGTGTAAATTTCTATATAATAGTTTTAATAATCTTGATATTTGTATTAAATCCTAGTTTCCAATTTCTCAAGAATCAAAATAATTAATATTACTTCTATAGCAATTTGCTTTTCATTTATAGACTTTAATATTTTAGGGAAGTTCATGCTCTTTCTTTTGTTTATTCTCTCATTTATATAGCAACTATGATTCATTCATATCTCCTCTCTCATTACCATGTCATTTCTTTTAGTATGTCTGAATTTCATCTTCTTTTACTTTTACATGTTACATACTTGTTTTCTAATTTCTTATATTACATTTAAGTCTATACACATTTTCCTCAAAGTAGCCCTTATATGTT